>NW_008752136.1:147965-170075 GCF_000715545.1 Opisthorchis viverrini | reverse complement strand
ATATATCGCAGACGTCACATACTGAGAACCGCACTTTTGAAGCAAGATTTGTTGCAGTGAATTCATATTCCCCTTGTCGTTTTGATGTCAATATCACAGCGGGGGCCGAGAGACCGCTTGGTCCCCGTTGGGTACACGGGATAGGATCAGCCAACCGGAGAGGATGAAAACTTCCTGCCAATGTTACTATGCCATCGCCGAGTGCGCTCGATTTTCCCTGGCATTCTGTGTGCTGAAACCGCACAATAACGCCAATGGTCTTACACCACAATTTGCTTACAGCGTAGCAAAATTTTCCTTCAGTCACATCCTGACGGCCTTGGTCAGCAGGGCATGCTCTAACTGTTTAACCCTTTGTTTGTCATAAGCACTCAGCCAACCGGGATGAAAACTTCCTGCCAATGTTACTATGCCATCGCCGAGTGCGCTCGATTTTCCCTGGCATTCTGTGTGCTGAAACCGCACAATAACGCCAATGGTCTTACACCACAATTTGCTTACAGCGTAGCAAAATTTTCCTTCAGTCACATCCTGACGGCCTTGGTCAGCAGGGCATGCTCTAACTGTTTAACCCTTTGTTTGTCATAAGCACTAGTTATATGCGTTGTTTAACAATTTACTTATGAGTAGGACCCAGTTACTTGTTTTTCCATGGATGTATTAATGTATTGTCTTTTTCGAGTAATCACAATGTGATTAATTTTGTCCCTCACGATGAGTTTAGTACTGCTTCACGATGGACACCATTTTCAAACGTCACTGTTAAACAGATACTCCCTTTTTATCAGCAGTGTTCCCTCTGGCGAAAAAGATATTGTAGATACATGTGGTTTAGTCACCTAAACTGAAATCTTGAAACCCGACCTTTTATTAAGTGTTATTCATATTGGTTCTCCTTCTCGACCGTCGTCCCATTGGGTTGTAGTGGGATCTTTCATCTTAATAGCACTTGATGACTCCGTTTTTGGTTTTCAACTGTACTAGGATGGCCCTAACCGATTCCACTTTTTCCTCCAACTGAATGACCTCCGATTTACCTTCGAGCGGAACAGGATTCTTGTTATTACTAGTTATTGCGTAAAACTAATCCTCACTCATGGGCACTTTATATGTTGCACCTTGAAGTAACTGTCTGAGAAAGCCTAGTGGATAAATGTCACAGGAGAGAATAGCAAAATGTGCAAAGCAATACATTCACGTTGTACTCCCTCCCAATAATCTGTTTTGCAAGACTAATAACAATGTGAATGCAAAGCAACTCGGCTTCTCAACCATCGCTAGTGCGCAGGAGCTGAATACGTTCCGAGAGAATCAGATTCTGTGGACTAGTGATGACAGCTAACTGTTCTTGTTATGTGCGAATGGATGTCTATGGCAATCTAAATTTCTACAGACAGGAAGTTGTCAGTCGCTTATAGAAGTCATACTTTAACAAACCTTGTTCCCATCGTCGACTCCTTGTTTGCCGATGTACAGCTTCAATCGAAAGTTGAAGCGTTTGTAGCCCTACTAACTGGAATTTCCGTCATGTTCCCTTCCACTACTTACCCCACGCTACCGAACTTCCCGACTGTCTAATCTTGTTTATCCACTTCGACTCAACATGGATTGCTCGTGCGGAGCCCGTAGCGCTGTAGTCCAAAAAATAGCTGATGACGATGTCGTAGGCGGGCGTTGGGATGCGATTGTTTTCCACCTGGCGAGGATGAACTGTCTCACTGTCACGACTGGGTTAGCATCTGAGAACAGATCATGATGCCCTAAGTGGGTCGGTATTGGCTGTTCCCCAAATTAGAAGTACTTGGGGAATACGGTCGGGGAGACTAAGTTCTCCATGAATGCAGGTACTTATTGTTCATCGGTATCTCATGCGTATAATTCTTCTTTCCTTCCATGGCAGCGATTGGGCATCCACAAATTCCTACTCTACACTCACAGTGTCGACTTCTGCTATGATTCCACCTTTATATATGCTCGGTCTGATGCTTTTGAGGCACTCATGGGTGAGTCTGTTATGAGTTGTTTTCTTAAGTTTGTCCCGATACTTGTCCGAAAAAATGTTGCATTGCTTAGTTGTTCCAACCTCTCAACATTTTTTGAAAGCTACGCTTTCCATCTCCAGCATGGTTAATGCATAGTGGTTTCCTATAGAGGCAATATTTGCAAAAAAAACTCCGTGGGAGTGGGCTTTAGTATGGCTATAGGTTTCGTCATTACGTGATATAAGATCTGTCTTTCTGGGAGAAGTGATGGCACAGTTAACCATCACATTACCTATACCTATGTTGAGAGACTTTTTCCGATAAATGAGAGGCACGAAACTGTACAAAGCACGCGACATTGTGGATTCACACAATAACCTAGATGTCTTTTGCGGCATCCTTGCCGGAGTTTACGTATTGCCGTTCACTAGACATGGCTCTAAAGTATCGCCGACGAAAAGAGCACCTACTGCTGTCTACGCAACCACGGTTTTCATTTCGTGACGGCAGTTTCCCCTTGCTAATCCAAGTAACCTGTTAGATATGCGGACTAGAAGGCCGATTGCAGTTTTCATACGATCGGTGGTTTCCAATAAGTGTCGGACGATGAACTACTCTGGTTGCGACTGCTCGCGCGACTTTTTATTGTCACTGGGTGCGGATCGATGTCTTTGAGTCAGTGGTTTCAGATGGCAGCCTTATGCCCGGGTGAGCTTGTAGCCATCGATTTTATCGAGCACTGTCTGGTAGTAACGCACAGAAAGGATGCTGGTGTTGAATGTTTTTTTGTGCTTATAAAATGTCCCTTCCATGATCACTTCGATTCTACGACCCTCCTGCCATTCCAGCTGCCATTGCCTTGGATGCTGGACTGGACGAAGTCGACCGCATTTTCGGTGCAGTTCTTTTCGGCGACGAACCTAGAATACATCGTGTGTGGGTAAAGATCCCACCACACCCTTTGCAATCTCAGTGTCCTGATGGTGACCGTTCGTGGGCAGTAAACGTGCCTATGCTCAAGGTGAGTTATCGTTCAAATCATATTGTTTGTTGTGGTGTTTTCGTTCAGTCATTTCAACCAGATGGCTACTCATGGATAGTTATCTGCTGCAGGTTCATCGCGATTAGGACGTTTCGGCGTCTGTTGCGCTTAAGGCTTTTGCTTTTTCGCTTTGTTGCCTGCAAGCTGTCCCATGGTGTTTGATGCCACATCAGTCGAGATTAGTCGACGAATGGGTGGCGATTTCGCCTGGGGTGCTTAGTTGGCACGAACGGCGGTGTTTTTTACTTATGCTCCAGACATGTTCCTTCTTGTTTTCGTTATATACTAACCATCGTAAATTGTTCTAGTATCTACTTTGTACCTATGATAGCACATATTTTTCATGGCTAAAGGTTCAGACGTGTTCGTGATTAAGGGAGTATGGCGCGCGTGTGAACAGAATTAGTGTACCCGAGACTCAACAGGATGGTCGACATGGACTTGACTAGGTGCGGACGGCAGCATCTGTTGGTCACAAGCTCTTTTCATGCAGTACCAACTTCCAGAATAACCACAATCTTTCCGTACTTGGTGCCCTGCAACGGCGAACCAACCCAACTCAATCACGTTGCCTTCAGTTGCTACTGGCGTTGATCAGTCGCTGCCCACTTTGAACAGTTGTAACCATTCTGATCTGGTGCGCGTGTACTATCACCTTTCGAGCCCGTGGAAGTAGCGAGCATTTCGCTTGGCAGCCAAAGGGCCGTTAATTCAAACCAACTAATCAGATCCATATTCTGACTCCCAGTTGGTCGTACGTCGAATCTCACTGGGATACGATCGCCACATCTTAATACTGGAAGTTTAGTTAGTTGCACGGTGCAGCTAGCTCTCTAAAAACATTGGATATTAGGTAGAAAAGTGACCTTGTATGTATCTCAGAGCTTTCCTGTGGTCCGGAGTAGAACGCAATTGCGGATTATCAGATATCAAACGAGCATCATTGTACATGCTAACGTGAAACCCAGTGGATGCGGAAGGTTAAAGAAATCGAAGAAATCGAAGAATTCGTTTTTCTGAAAAACCCCCGTGAGTGTGACCGTCAAAGACCATAATGTATCATTTATATCTAGTGGAGAAGGATTCCTCAGGAGCACCCTTAATCACAATCCTCGTAGCCACGTGCCACTACTTAGCCAGGTTGCTCTCACTGAAAGTTTATGACTGCGTGGATTCCGTTGAGCGCCACCGAGATCCTTATCCGGACGACCTCCCGCTCGACTTACTCAAGGATGGAATTCACAGTCGGCATTTGTCTGATATCATTGCCTCTAGTCGTAGAAGGAGATCGTTTCAGACAAGTATGGTGAATAGGTAGTAGTACCCATTTTGAAGAAAAAGGGACCCACGGCGAATGTGGTAATCACAAAGCAAGTAACAAGATTCTTAACGTCGTATTAAGATGATCCGTGAAGCGTTGACTTGGTCCCGTAGACGTTACGTTGGCCACATCTTTGCACTCCATCAGGTGCTAAGGGAACGGTAACCCGAAACCTTCTCTTCCGAACTTCGATGGTAGATTTATTTTTGTTGAGCGATCCTTTTTCCTTGTCGCTCATTTTCAGCAAAGAATGCCCCGAGTCTTTGTGCATATAATGAGTTCTATGTGTTTTCTAACTTATTGGTGTGTGAAAATATGTGGGGAGTTCTCCAAAAGCTTCCCTACAAAACGCATCCGACTAAGATATTTTCTGCGGTCGGCGGGGTAACTAGGCAAACATTAAAGTTCCCGAAGTCTGCGTGTTCTAACAATTGCCGACAAAACCCTGTTGACTCAGAATAAACTGATAGCAGTCTCCCACCTGGAGAAAAGTACACGCCTGTTTTTGAATGAAATGACGGAAGTCATTCCGTCTTTTGGCATACGCTTTGCATCCACAAAGTGTGCCCATGGATACACAGTTACTGAACACGCCGGCTGTAACCAATGCAGTGGCATGCAAGGCTATGAAGCTCTTTGTGTTAACCCCAGCTGTACTGGAATAGAAGAGGTTTGGATCGCGTGCCTAATCTTAGATATCTGCAGCTGAGTGCCACTTCTCTTAACCTCAATGAACATTCACAGCAGACTGTGCCCATTGTAATGTCGTGAGGTGTTGCCTCTGTGAACCATTATCTGAGACTTCAGTTCCTCGGAACTATAGCTCGTTTGGCCTTCTGTCACGAGACAGTTAGCGAAAGAATGTTCGTTTGTGCAGTAACGAGGTTGGTCGGAGAATGTATCTACCATCATATATTGCGCTTGCCATTTGCCGTGCCTAATTCACAACGGCTCAATCTTTGACTTTACAGAAGGGTGTGGAAACTCTAACGTAATGTTTGTACACCTTAGGTGCCACCTGTCTCTTAAGACTGGGTACGCCCGCTTTCCTCTATGCTTGGCTGATGTTGCAAAATATTGTCGCTACTCGATTTCGGTGACTTTCTTTTTTTCGGTCGCAATCGAGGTTGCCTGACTGAGTGTCTGGAGATATATGGCTATAGGCTGGAACGAGATCCCTTGCTTCCTGCTTGCTTCCTTGCTTTCAATTAAACTATGGTTCCACGGCGGGGAGGTATCGATGTTCAGCACTGATATTATGCTATCAATGATGGTGGATATCACTGGTCTGCTGAATCGATTACCAGCCCAAGATTTGTATGATGGTAGTTTTCATGAACGTTTAGATCATTCTGCTGATCACGACTCCCAGCTGTTGAGGCGGACTGCTATTGATTAACATGGATGTTCATGAAGAAAGTCTGAACTGGACAAGTGAAGCATGTTGTGAGTAGAAGGAGCTTCTGGATATTCACTGTCGCTTCTTGACCCAAATATGTCTTATGGGCACTTGAGTTTTGTTTCTGCTGCTTGAGTGGATTTGAGTTGAATCGGATCCCAGGATACGTTCGGAGTATGGTAGAAATTACTTCCTGGTCAATACTAGCACTACTTTGTCGGCAAATACGTCAGTCAATAAGCGGCAACCAAAAGCTCCCTTAGAATTCCAAAATACCTAACATTCTGATGGAATGAAATGGTCAGTGTTGTGATGTGATGTGATTCACATCCTAGAAAACCAAGGATAAGTGAGTCGCCGATGGCACCCACATCCTTGGAAGTGAGGCCAGTTTGACAGTTGTTCACTCGAACTCAATGACGCATCTAAGTGGGCGACTGATAACATGTGTTATTCAGATGGTCGGAAGGGAAAACCGAAACAAAGAAAGGACGATAAACTGCTGCATACCTAATGTACGTCATCGCTGTTAGTCGATTTGGTTTGAATCCTAGTGCAAATGACTCAATAAAGGCTTGTGCGTG
The DNA here is from genome assembly GCF_000715545.1 of Opisthorchis viverrini. Taxonomy (NCBI): domain Eukaryota; kingdom Metazoa; phylum Platyhelminthes; class Trematoda; order Opisthorchiida; family Opisthorchiidae; genus Opisthorchis; species Opisthorchis viverrini. The sequence goes on along the minus strand of NW_008752136.1, from coordinate 163,747 downwards.
GTTTGCGGGATATGTAGTGTTCATATCACTCTCGTGTGAACAGCCATCCTCCAATGCTGGCGGAATTATGCATGTGAACGCTGCATATCCTACAACCACCCACAACAGTAAGAAAAAATGTCCAGGCAGATTTCAAACGTTTTTAGTGCTAACTGACTGGAAATCCTGACAGACGGGTCACAACCAGTTACTGGGTCGTCGTTCGACCAGTCGGGAATACCAGTCATACCGCCGAAGCGTGAACACGTTCGCCTGTTCATGCGTGAAAATTCACATGCGCTGGCGGAGTAATGGTAACACACTCTTCTGGTAGGTCAGATGTCCGGAGTTCGAACCCCTGTACGGCCAAAAATGTGGACTGCTGATGAGCTCTGATAAGAGCTGTGTTTCCCCCCTTTGGACTCACCAGAACAATATAGTAAGGTCTTTGTCGGCGTCACTAGCAGCATGTAGCTTACCACTCTGAACCAGTATCTGGTCGTAACTGGATGAATGAAATAAAATGCCTTACAGAATTGACGTCTGTGTTGACCATTGTAGCTCGACTCTAATAGTTTGCGCCATCGAAATAAACCAAAGTTGAATCTGCCGGTTTTTCTAGGTGAACAAGATCATATTTCTGACGACCCAGGTTACATCCCCATGGCCGTTTTCTGTTGGTTGATACACAGGTTTCAGAAATAAAGACGTACCTATTCAACACAATTTGGAAAGTATCCAGGTTTAACATAACCCAAGCGGCGAGATGGTCCAAGTGGTTAGAGCGTGAATTTACTGACCGGAAGGTCCGCGGTTCAAACCCGACCTCTGCCTCTCGACTTCCCCTGTCTAGGCTTGGGCAACCTGGCAGTATCCCAGCCCTCGTGCAACCTTCGGGTGGCATGGAAGCTAGGCACCGAAAGGGTGCTACAGCTGAACGATTAACCCAAGCCTTGACAACCGATCCCTCTATCGTAACGACCAAGTCGGTTTTGAGTCTTTGCTCGGAGCATCGGGAAAACCAGACTTACCGTTCAGGTGCAAGAATATTGCTCGCTTAGGATGCGTCCAGGTGCTCTGGGACGCCGCACTTCAGAATTGATGGCCTGCTTTGGGTCAAGATGATGAATTACATAGGACTATACGAGATAACCAGTACGATTTTGATCTTTGAGATTCGTATGTCGTGGGAACTTTCACCAGTGCATGTTTATGAGTCGCGTCGCAATACATGATCTATTTACGTATGGGGTAAGTGAAAAGGAACTTTCTTTTGCCGCTCGGTTACATTCTGGTCGAGCACAATGTGGCCTGTGTATCTGCGGTCCAGTAGGATCGTACAGGCAACGATTTTAACACCCTTAATTGTGTCTTTCCTTATTGCATCACTGCTATGCAACAGCGTAGTAAATAGGTAAGACTAGCGTTCTGATAGCTTCCGAGCAGTGTTAGAATGTAAAGTATTCGCACTTTCATCTTATGAATCCTGTAGTAGACCTAAACCGCTTGGTGCACTGTTTCACAGCATTCCATGAAGAGTAAAAGTGCTCTAGTGTCCAGATGTGGAAAAGAGGGCGAAACATACTTTTCAACCAGGACCCTGGTCGTAAAAGCATGACCGCGGAGAATGCCGCTGAACTAGCTCGGTGTTCTATTTCACGACGAAACAGTTGTCGCATGTGTTCCGGCCTGTTATAGATGGGGACTGACTATTTCAGCTTCTGGCCATTTGCACCTCATTATACTGAGAATACCTAACTGACGTTTTGATGGTTGAGTGCCTGACGTCCGAAAAACAGAACCGAACCGTACTTATATATATATAAGCTACGAGTGAAATGGCTACCGTCAACTGCCAACGTCTCAGATGAAGTGTTCGTAGTTCTAAGGTGAATACCATATATTCATTTATACACTAATTTGGTTTTAACTGAAGGCTCAAATAACTTCCACCTCAATCGCTCGTCCATGGTATTCCTCAAGTGAAGGCGATTTACAAAGGCACCCCCATGTTTCAATTGGTACGATATTCGAGACATTACAGTGTATTTTTTTGACGGAACACTACTCATAAAGTTGTCGAGACCCCTTCAACTTTCCATTGCCGGTTTTGTTCTTCTTAAAACCAAATGAGTGTATTTTTTAATCACGCCCAATTTAGTTTAACGGAAATTCGGGGGTCGTGCCTATCCGATGTGCCCCAAGATGGACGAAACAGTCATGGACTTGTAGGACGTAATAACCAAATAGATGCGATGTTGCTTACTCGTTTGGACTCACTGATCTGATCCATTCCGTTGTGGTATTTGATGATGGTTTCCGCAGCTCTGGGAGCTGAATGGTAGCCCTCCCGGCCCATTTTAAGAGAAAATAAATGCTGGAAATCTGACAAGCATTCATTCCAGAGGTAGGTAGAAAGACATTGAGGAGCTTTTCCATCGAAAAAGCCGAGTGCCTTACCTATTTGTTCTGTACGAACTTGCAAACACTCGTTTGCAAATGAGTGTATTTCGCTAAAAACGAGCTCTTGATTGAGTTGATAGGTTACACAAATGGTATCATATGGTTTACGAACTTTATCAATTCTTGGTATTAATTTACTGAATGAAACAGTCCCGTTTGTACGAGTGTATGTAGCGTCTAGTCCTGCCTGACGCCTATTTAGGACTGCACAACATTTACACTCGTTGTTTTGTCCATTGGCATCCCGGTTTTTTAATCGCTTCATTAAGATCAACAAACGCGTTCAGCCGAACTTTGCGGAATCCTATTAAAGATGTCCGGTTGAAATCCCAAGCCAATAGTTGGAGAATTATCTGGCCATCCATCACGCTTCAATCCAATAATCCGTCTATTTCCTGGTGATCAAATTTTCCGAGACTGTCCGAGAGACTGGTTAGGTCATGACTCACGTTCAAAAACACCTTTGGATCTATTATGATTTTCCGTCCAAACTGCGATTTCTAGATGATTATCAGAAGAGCCAAAAATGTGTCTTCTACCCAGATGTACGGCGAGTTTCAGCTCCGAACGCAGCAACGCTATAAACCTGGTGAAACATGGCTGAGGTTTTCAGAACTTGCCGACTCCTTGCCTAATAACGATGAGCCGATTGAGGGAGCGCATTCTGGTTGCTTCCCAGATATAGTCATCCCAAGAAATGGGTCGTTCAAATTATCTGCTCTAAGGCAGTAATCTTTGTGAACGCATTTTCTTACCCTATCCCTAACCTAATTTTCCTACATTCATTCGAGTTTTTTGCACGCCCAACGAACCATCCGAAGCCGTTTGGAAACTTTGTTGTTTTCCTGTCAAATGTTAAACGGCCTTATTTCTGCTCCTTTGTGTTTCTCCATCTATCTCCTAGAAACTGCCGATACTGGAAGAAAATTTGGGCATTAGCTTCAAACATCTACGCGTCCTGGCTCGTGCGATGACGATTCGGAAAACGGGCTTCAATTTTTACACATTGTATGTACTTTTGGAGACTATTCTCACCGCTTCTGGCACTTGGTTTGTAATTGTTTTGCTCGGATTAGATGTGTTGACTTTCTTCATTACACGCGCAACTGCAGCAGAATAAAACCCTTAGGCCTTTTGTTGCGGCACGCAACTCCAGGTAAATAGATCAACTCGGTAAGCATCAACATGTCGTTATCCACGATAAGTTGTGTATACCTTGCAGTGAACTGAAGGTGACACATTACCGGTGACACCCGTGTTCAGACTGTGACCGAACTTCGCTGTCAGTCAACCATCCAAGCTCTGTCGTGCTGACAAAGGAACACGTTTACTGTATTAAATTCTTGGTAGACTAATCCATCTTCACTGCCACCTTACTTTGATTCTGCCGTTCTTATAGATTGCCATAGGTTTCCCGTTAATAAAATGGTCAAGTCAGGTATCATAATGGCGAAAACAGGATGTTTGGGTTTAGCTTGCCGTTGTGTAGCGTTGGTTGCTAAAAGGATAGCAGCGGTAAAATTTGTTCCATCTGCAACAAACTTCAGTCATCTTCTACTTCGCGGTTTCGTTGGGCTACAGTAGTGAACCACTATCGAGGTGTGCCGATTCTTATAACGGTCGACCACCAACCAACTAAAATTGGACAATAGCGTTAAAAATCAAAACAGCCCAGCCTGCTTGTTTGACTGTAGATGTATATCTATATCGCCAGAGCTACACCATGAATGTTGGTGCCGTAAACTGGAAACGTGAGGTGTAGTTGGTGCGGGATTTACGCAGTTTATGTCCCTGTGCCGTCGTTTGAAGAGTCAGGCAACTACATCGTCCAGTGTAAAACCATGTTTCAACCGTCCAGACGCGGTTATTTGGGTATTTTTAGGGTACGTTGGTAGGGTAGTGACAAGACGCTTTCCCCTTTTTGTAGGTATCGGGGGTTCATATCTTGGCAGTGCCAAAGATGTGCACTGCCCAAATCTACTGTTACAGGGCAGTCGCCGCCATCCGTAGTTGATTGCTCCATGGTTTTCGTCCACACTTTGTAAGGCGATTGTCCCCCAGCTCGCCGTTCATATTTGACAGATCCGGGCCCAATTCAAACGCCCCGGCTCAATTTACTTGATTCCTACTGTGTGATTGTTGTAAATGATTTATTGTAGTATGGAATTCCCTCACATTTTATCTCATTCACTCTTTTTTAAGTGGTGACAATCAGCGTTTGGAATTCCTCGGTGATTCCCTGCTAAAGTACGTTTCAACCGACTATCTGTTTCGCCACTTTCCTCGCCACCATGAGGGACACTTATCGTTGTTGAAAAATTCGTTGGTCAATAAATACACGCAAGCAGCGGTTTGTTCGGAGCTCGGACTGGACCAATTTGTTATCCGTCGCGAAGATAACAGTACCACCAAAACGGACTGTGAAGGGGGTGAGAAGGGTGGCAAACGCAGCCAACAAACTCAGCCACTCAGCTCGACTGCCTTGTCCAAATCCAGTCAGGCAGCAATCGCCGCACAGAACCAAAATGTAAAGTACCGAGCAGACTTGTTGGAGGGTAAGCACTCATTTCTCATAGGGTGATTGGTGTGCCCCCTTTCTGAGACCACCATCGATTGTGTGAATCCTGTTTTCGTAGTACCTTCAACTCCTGGCTTCATAGATATTTGAACTGTCATTGGCGAGGTTCTCTTCGATTATAGTCCCTGCCAACGTCTCAGATGAAGTGTTCGTAGTTCTAAGGTGAATACCATATATTCATTTATACACTAATTTGGTTTTAACTGAAGGCTCAAATAACTTCCACCTCAATCGCTCGTCCATGGTATTCCTCAAGTGAAGGCGATTTACAAAGGCACCCCCATGTTTCAATTGGTACGATATTCGAGACATTACAGTGTATTTTTTTGACGGAACACTACTCATAAAGTTGTCGAGACCCCTTCAACTTTCCATTGCCGGTTTTGTTCTTCTTAAAACCAAATGAGTGTATTTTTTAATCACGCCCAATTTAGTTTAACGGAAATTCGGGGGTCGTGCCTATCCGATGTGCCCCAAGATGGACGAAACAGTCATGGACTTGTAGGACGTAATAACCAAATAGATGCGATGTTGCTTACTCGTTTGGACTCACTGATCTGATCCATTCCGTTGTGGTATTTGATGATGGTTTCCGCAGCTCTGGGAGCTGAATGGTAGCCCTCCCGGCCCATTTTAAGAGAAAATAAATGCTGGAAATCTGACAAGCATTCATTCCAGAGGTAGGTAGAAAGACATTGAGGAGCTTTTCCATCGAAAAAGCCGAGTGCCTTACCTATTTGTTCTGTACGAACTTGCAAACACTCGTTTGCAAATGAGTGTATTTCGCTAAAAACGAGCTCTTGATTGAGTTGATAGGTTACACAAATGGTATCATATGGTTTACGAACTTTATCAATTCTTGGTATTAATTTACTGAATGAAACAGTCCCGTTTGTACGAGTGTATGTAGCGTCTAGTCCTGCCTGACGCCTATTTAGGACTGCACAACATTTACACTCGTTGTTTTGTCCATTGGCATCCCGGTTTTTTAATCGCTTCATTAAGATCAACAAACGCGTTCAGCCGAACTTTGCGGAATCCTATTAAAGATGTCCGGTTGAAATCCCAAGCCAATAGTTGGAGAATTATCTGGCCATCCATCACGCTTCAATCCAATAATCCGTCTATTTCCTGGTGATCAAATTTTCCGAGACTGTCCGAGAGACTGGTTAGGTCATGACTCACGTTCAAAAACACCTTTGGATCTATTATGATTTTCCGTCCAAACTGCGATTTCTAGATGATTATCAGAAGAGCCAAAAATGTGTCTTCTACCCAAATGTACGGCGAGTTTCAGCTCCGAACGCAGCAACGCTATAAACCTGGTGAAACATGGCTGAGGTTTTCAGAACTTGCCGACTCCTTGCCTAATAACGATGAGCCGATTGAGGGAGCGCATTCTGGTTGCTTCCCAGATATAGTCATCCCAAGAAATGGGTCGTTCAAATTATCTGCTCTAAGGCAGTAATCTTTGTGAACGCATTTTCTTACCCTATCCCTAACCTAATTTTCCTACATTCATTCGAGTTTTTTGCACGCCCAACGAACCATCCGAAGCCGTTTGGAAACTTTGTTGTTTTCCTGTCAAATGTTAAACGGCCTTATTTCTGCTCCTTTGTGTTTCTCCATCTATCTCCTAGAAACTGCCGATACTGGAAGAAAATTTGGGCATTAGCTTCAAACATCTACGCGTCCTGGCTCGTGCGATGACGATTCGGAAAACGGGCTTCAATTTTTACACATTGTATGTACTTTTGGAGACTATTCTCACCGCTTCTGGCACTTGGTTTGTAATTGTTTTGCTCGGATTAGATGTGTTGACTTTCTTCATTACACGCGCAACTGCAGCAGAATAAAACCCTTAGGCCTTTTGTTGCGGCACGCAACTCCAGGTAAATAGATCAACTCGGTAAGCATCAACATGTCGTTATCCACGATAAGTTGTGTATACCTTGCAGTGAACTGAAGGTGACACATTACCGGTGACACCCGTGTTCAGACTGTGACCGAACTTCGCTGTCAGTCAACCATCCAAGCTCTGTCGTGCTGACAAAGGAACACGTTTACTGTATTAAATTCTTGGTAGACTAATCCATCTTCACTGCCACCTTACTTTGATTCTGCCGTTCTTATAGATTGCCATAGGTTTCCCGTTAATAAAATGGTCAAGTCAGGTATCATAATGGCGAAAACAGGATGTTTGGGTTTAGCTTGCCGTTGTGTAGCGTTGGTTGCTAAAAGGATAGCAGCGGTAAAATTTGTTCCATCTGCAACAAACTTCAGTCATCTTCTACTTCGCGGTTTCGTTGGGCTACAGTAGTGAACCACTATCGAGGTGTGCCGATTCTTATAACGGTCGACCACCAACCAACTAAAATTGGACAATAGCGTTAAAAATCAAAACAGCCCAGCCTGCTTGTTTGACTGTAGATGTATATCTATATCGCCAGAGCTACACCATGAATGTTGGTGCCGTAAACTGGAAACGTGAGGTGTAGTTGGTGCGGGATTTACGCAGTTTATGTCCCTGTGCCGTCGTTTGAAGAGTCAGGCAACTACATCGTCCAGTGTAAAACCATGTTTCAACCGTCCAGACGCGGTTATTTGGGTATTTTTAGGGTACGTTGGTAGGGTAGTGACAAGACGCTTTCCCCTTTTTGTAGGTATCGGGGGTTCATATCTTGGCAGTGCCAAAGATGTGCACTGCCCAAATCTACTGTTACAGGGCAGTCGCCGCCATCCGTAGTTGATTGCTCCATGGTTTTCGTCCACACTTTGTAAGGCGATTGTCCCCCAGCTCGCCGTTCATATTTGACAGATCCGGGCCCAATTCAAACGCCCCGGCTCAATTTACTTGATTCCTACTGTGTGATTGTTGTAAATGATTTATTGTAGTATGGAATTCCCTCACATTTTATCTCATTCACTCTTTTTTAAGTGGTGACAATCAGCGTTTGGAATTCCTCGGTGATTCCCTGCTAAAGTACGTTTCAACCGACTATCTGTTTCGCCACTTTCCTCGCCACCATGAGGGACACTTATCGTTGTTGAAAAATTCGTTGGTCAATAAATACACGCAAGCAGCGGTTTGTTCGGAGCTCGGACTGGACCAATTTGTTATCCGTCGCGAAGATAACAGTACCACCAAAACGGACTGTGAAGGGGGTGAGAAGGGTGGCAAACGCAGCCAACAAACTCAGCCACTCAGCTCGACTGCCTTGTCCAAATCCAGTCAGGCAGCAATCGCCGCACAGAACCAAAATGTAAAGTACCGAGCAGACTTGTTGGAGGGTAAGCACTCATTTCTCATAGGGTGATTGGTGTGCCCCCTTTCTGAGACCACCATCGATTGTGTGAATCCTGTTTTCGTAGTACCTTCAACTCCTGGCTTCATAGATATTTGAACTGTCATTGGCGAGGTTCTCTTCGATTATAGTCCCGTGAAAGGAAGGGCTTAGTCCGTAAAGAGATCGAGATACTGAAAAAGATTTTATGTACCGCCCAGTGGTGATGACTACTAACACAACTAGTACACACATTAAAATATTTTATCATTTTCTGTGAGGACAACTTTCTTTGTCATTCAGGGTGTTATTGAGTGATTTTCCCTTCAGATACAGTTAAATTCCGGTGAATGTTTATTTTCTACCACAGCATTTATCGGCGCTCTGTTTGTCGACAAAGATCTGACATGGGTCGAACGGTTTTGCCAAGTGTGTTTCTGGCCACGGCTGGTTGAATTTATCCTGAAACAGGAATGGAATGATGCCAAATCAAAGCTACAGCAGTGCTGTTTGACTTTCCGTTCCCTACATGAGGATCCAGAGATCGCGCACTACAAGGTAAGTGTTCTGTTCACTTGCATCTTTGTTTAGTAACTCCTATTTTAGAACCAGCTAGTTTGAAGCACTAGGTTTACTCAACCGTCGATGCATCGATCTTAATATGAACCTCATCGAGGCTGTTGTCTTGTTTTTCTGAAAACTCTCCAGCAAACTTATGAGCAGTTGCTTCTAAGCAACAACGTATTGCGATATCTCGAATATCTTACCAAATGAAATATGAGGTGGCTTGGTGCAGCTCATTTTATTTGAAACAGATCGTATAAACTTGGGATTCGGCTGGATTCAGTGCAAATGACCATATTCGTCTCATCAGGGCTGTTAGCACTTGAACTGGAACCACGGAACAACGGATTTTTTGTAATAAGTGGAGCAAAGATGTGTGGAAACGCGAACGCGTTAGGGCACACACCTGTGCGCGACGGTCTTAATACAAGACTGGTCCATTTCAGGTGAGCGAAAACCAGATAAACACGCATGCTCGGTAGGAAGTCAGTCAGTGACCGCAAGCATAAATGCACACTCAATTCATTGGGCCATCATTGTATGGCAGCTGGGTTTGAAGATTAACCGACTCTTTAAACCCGGTGTGCGCCCCTTGTTGTTGGACTATGGCGATTGGCCAGTCGTTCACTTCTAACGCTGAGCAGGGATCATGCGGTAAACAAACGATATTTGAAACTTTTTCGCTGTTCTATCAATAGCCGCGAAATTGTACACATGGAAAAGTGAATTCCATCAAGATACTGGCGTTCCGAAAGTGGTACAAGAACACCATCGTCGACGATAACGCAACGGTAGCAAATACTTAGCTACCATACAGCCATGAGGAAGAATTTCCCAGTCAGGAGTCTAAAGAAAAGGTAATGGCAGGCACTTGTCACAAACAACGTTATGTCCATATGGAAAACGATCCAGATAAGGATAATGCCCCTCGGAATGGTGATCAGACGAACGCGTCTAAGCGTCATATTAACTTAGGGTCACGTGTGGAATCCACCCTACGTCCATTAAGAGTCTTACTTAACATAAGCCCACCATACTCACAGCTCTCAGTTTGAGGCTGACCGCCTTCATTCCGTGTTGGCAAGTCTTGGCCTGTCCCCTGCCAGCCTTTCGCGGATGATATGTCTTAGTTTAAAGTGCTTTCTTCGATAGGTGGGAGTTGGGCATACGTAGCGCAAGTCCCAACTACCTTAATAAGATGAGTTTCACTTGCTTCTATGGTCCTCTTGGTTCATCAAACGGCCGCCTACGCATCACCTCATTTGCGAACAAGCTACAGCCACCTAACCCCTGTTATACCCATAACGAATCGATGATCGAACGTTTAAATCGGTTCCACAACCACATGGTAAGAACGCTCCTACGGTTAAGATGAACAGACGATCGTTTAGATACGACGAAATTCGTTACTAACGTGTGTGGCAGTGCAGTCACGGCCTACGACTCTACCTGGGTGAATAGAACCATCCACAGACGTAAGTTTCTAACCCTCAAGTTTCACAAGGACTCAAAATCCTGGGGCAATACTTTGAGGGATCGAAGCACACACCAGAATAGTGCAGTGAAAGACACATATTGAAACCAATGGTCGAGTGAAGTGGTTAAACTATGCTCCCCAGCGATCTGCTTACTGACCTCGGTGTTAACTTTGATTTGTTCACTAACGGACACGTCTTCTATTGAGGACTAGTTGTAACGGTTTAAGTGCATTCTCTTCTGTAGCAGCCTCAATCGTTTCAGCTTTCTGGTTCTACCTGGTCTCCTTATCCACACACAAACTTCGTTTAACCTGGCGTCTAATAGGTAATCGTCTAGCCGAATTAGGTTGCGGTCCTGGAGGGATGAAATTCATGTGCCAAGAGGATATCCACCGGCTAGTATGTGCGCACTTGGAAACACCACGTGATAAGTTTCTGTCCTCACGTATAGTGGTTGCTATTTCTTCCCAGTCACGATTAACATCTTCTGAAGAGGCTGATTTCAAAGCACCACGAAATAGGTTTTGAAGTGTTTGGCTAGTTTTGGTTCAGAAAGCCTTTCTGCTGCTAAGCAGTAACTTTGCCTCTTAGGTTTACCCAGGGAATTCAGTGAAAATCTATATCGGACGAGAATACTTTCCGAAGTACTGTGTATTCCAGGATGATCAGTAGTCGTATGTTGAGCCTTGTGATCATTAGCTAACAACTATATGATCGGCTTGGCTCCACGGTTGTTTAGCGGTAGGGGACTTCGGATAGCCCAACGGCGTCCACAGCTTTTAAACCCAGTACTGCTGAGGAACAGTTGATGGTCAGCAAAAAGTTGTAAAAGACGTTTGCCTTTATCTTTACGCCTTGAACTTGGACTAAATGTACCACTAAATGGCGCCGTACCTGTACACTGAAATCTACTGCGACTGATAGATTATCTGAACTCTTGCGGGTGGATATGAGGAGGATTATTCCTCGATAAAGGTCGTCTTTCATGATACAGCTGGCTGGTGCATAAGCAATAATCATAAAAAAGGACACGAGTTCTTATGGAAGTGGACTGATGGATTCCACAGAATTTGCACGTATCCAGTCAAGCGAGGAAACATCAACGACGCAATCATCTGCGGCCCCATTACTCTATGTGGATATTGCATCCGGGCTTTAAAAGTGCAGAAATGCCTATCGATAGCGTACCAAGAGTGCGTGCATGTACACCTTGTTGAGGGTTCATGTTCCAAAGGCTGTAATAAAAGCTGGGAGGCGGGGTCCGCTTGATGAAAGTGGGACAGCAGGTGCAAGGCATTGTATGCAACCAATCACTTTTCTGGGTGTCAGACTGATGTGCCTAAACTTGGGCTCTACGGAGAAGCGGGAGAAGATTCTAGAGAGAATGATGAAAGAAGCTTGGAGGCGTCAGCAATCGCATGTTTTTCGGTCACCATCGCTGCCGTGTGGGTTCTCCATGAGTGATATTATTATCAGACTACTCAGAGTGCTTGAGATGCATCTTACCGACATAAAAGTCACTGAATTCAGTTCTTCAAATCCTGACGCCCCACGATATGTATGCTGGATGGGCTAAAACCTGAAAAGAAACCGATCGATGTTGCTATTGCAATCTGGTTTTTGATCCTTTGCTCGCGTTCTGTTTGAGAAGCTTCGTTCGACCAAACTAACGATCTGTTCTTTAGCCAACCTCTGGCAACATTAGTCTGGTGGCCACCTGTCGTATGACTGGCCTGAGAACGACGTTATCACGTCGGTAGGTGTAACGGCTGTCTGGTTATATCCGCGTAATGATGGAGAGGCAGTGTTGTAGAAATTAAGTGGGCCGTATCTGTTAGCAGTGAAGGTCTGGATGTCACAATATTTGAGAACTCCCATTCACATCGAATGACTCCCTCTAGATCTTCCTATCCTTAGATCTCCGAATAATAACAATAATAATAATAATAATAATAATAATAATAATAAGTTACGCATACAGGCATTTCCCAAAGTTTGCAATGCGTGCTTCGGAACGTGGCAACCATTTTCGAACTGATTTCTGCAAACCCTATTTTTTAAGTTCGCTTATTTAGTCTTGTCGGAAATTCATGATTTCAGTTCAGCATCAGATAATTTTTCGTGAGAAATCCTGCGGATTTTCTGTATTCCTGTCGCCTGACTCTTACATCTGTAGAGCACTATCAGTACTAGTCAGTTTCATTATTCATGTGTGGGTTGTTGGCCGTTGCGATTCGGAGCTCATTACTCACATGTTTTTTCAGGCAACTTCTCAGTCCAGCAAACAAGACTGGCGTATTGCTGAAGCATGTACCCTCTATCAGATCCGTGACTATTAAACATGTGTTTGCCTATGCCAGGTAAACTGTGGTAATGAAATCCATTCTTGTCTGCCCTGATTCTCGTGCAATGCCCGCCAATACTTGGGGTCCCGCCAGCTTTTGAACATGCTTTTCTGTATACAGGTGCTAGAGCACAATGGACCTACGAATCAGCGTACGTATTTGGTCGGTGTTTATTTCCGTGGGCAGCGACTGGCTACCGGGTCTGGACGTTCGGTGCAACAAGCTCAAATGGAGGCAGCAAAACAGGCGCTCGAACTCCACCAAGGTCAGTCTTCGTGTAGCCTTCTTGTATAAAAACCCATGAACCTAACTCATGTCACCCGTAGTCTTTGTTTATATCGAACATAGCACACTGTTTCTGCACGATTCCTTGCCCCAAAGGTGGCATACTTGGATTTAGGGACTAACCTTTCACTTCGACATTTCTGCATAGCTTTAATTAAAATTTCTCCAATTTGACTAAGGGCTTATTTTGTGGAAAAAATGTGATCTAGCTGTTAAAAAATAACATTTTACCGTATAAGAGAGCCGCCGCATACGTTGCAATTCATGAGTTTATCCTACTTCTTCCCTTATCTGGCATCCTGCGCCCCAAATTACTTGGGGTATGAGCACCGCAATGGCACACACAAAGTGTTTTCAATTATCATTGCTTCCATATGAATCCTCGCGCCTGTGCATTACTGGGTCTATGCAGTTTTACCTAGTTTCTCTGCATAAGGAAAGTTTGGATGAATTGGATAAAAAAAACAACGTCGACTTACACTCATCTGCGTACCAAGTTGGTTTTGATGGCAGACTCCCCTGGAACCGATCCGAATCTCTCATTCATGATGTTCTTACTCAACTGAATATGTTTTGTTCACTTGTGCTAGAAATTGGCGGTCGGGTCTAGGCGACCAGTGGGAAGGACCGTCACTCGTAAATCAAATGACTCAGGCTCTGCCTCCCATGTGCACCCACAATCAAAGGCTAACATCTTTCATGGTGTTCTGCATACTTTTTTCTAGAAATCAAGGTGTGGTAGGTCATTTGTCATGTAGTGTCTTCTGATATCCACTAGTAATAGTTTTTAGTGAGATCCAAGTGAGCCAGTCGGAGCAGAGAGGTCAGGATATGAGCGCAGTTCAAACAGTACAGTACAAACAAGGAAAAAAACAGTTCAATGTATGTGATAGGTCACATCTGTTTTTATCTAGACCGAAACCTTTGTTCTTATGGGGCTATTGATATTTAACCAGTCACTGAGGTGAGAGGGTCATTCCTTTTTTGTATCACCTGCCTTATTGTCTGAATATTACACACAGCAATGGTTAGCAGATTCAGTTCGTTCAAGCTCACTTCTTCCGTAGAATACAAAGCGAACAAATCAAATCCGTCCGCCCGTCTGTGTTACGGTTGGATCTGTAGTAGGTGGTTTGAGTCTAAACAAGAGCATCTGACATTTCTCTGATCCGATTGGACCACGGACCCTGTTTCAATGCTTGCCCTCTAATCACTAATTTAGCTGGGATTGATTTCACCCAAATTGAGTTGTCCTAGAATAATTTAATGAAGCGTTTGTGGGAAACTTTGTGCGTATACGTAGGGTAGTCTCGTTCGGTTGTATGTCTGCTCACTCACATTCGAATTTCCTTCTACTTCAGACACATTCCGACAGTTAGATTTCCAAAGGTCCGTTATATCCAAACGGTACAAACAACCATATATTGAGAAAATGCTGGATCACGTGCAGAACTGGGATGAACGCCTAGTGGATTACTTTGTGGCAGCCGGTAATTCCAATTCGGAAATGGCTAGCACGAAGGACAGTTCGCTAGAATCAGATACTATCAGATGTGACGCTGATAGCTGTTTAAGATACCCCGCATCTCCAAATTTAGCGGATTATCTCGAACACAAAGAAAAGCCGCCACCGAGTGAAAAAACTTGCCCCAAAGACTCAGACCATGGCCAAATGAAGTCCCCCGTGGAAGAAATCTCAACGGCAACCAGGAAGGATCACACCTCGACAGAGGATGTCAGTCGCCGATTGATCACTGCCGATGCAACCTCGGAAGATGATGGAGAAGAAGGGGAAATTAAAGACGACATCAATGATTTCGATTCCTGTCCCAGCTCGAATAGCGAACAAAATGACATGGACTTTGATTCCGACGATGACCATCATTCCAATGGGAGACGAACGACTCTCCCGAGTGGAACACTAGCCGATCTGCTAAGGTTTAGAAAGTCTACCTAGATTTCCAGCTACCCGTCAAACGGATTTACGTGCACTGACTCCATTCCAAGCACCCTCACTTTATCAATCTTTAGTGGCCAAGGCATTTACTGTTACCCAGATTTTTCACACTGTGCTACTGATTATTTTTCCCTGTCCAATCGAACTAACGACTATGGTTGAGAATACGCCCTTTACAAGCCTATTCAATCATGTCCCCGTGTCCCAAAACAAGTGCTTTGAATAAATTTTCTTTTCATTTTTGTCATAGTTATTCAGAAGATTTTTCCTTCCCTAAATTGTTCATTTGACTAACGGGATCATCTCCATCTTTCAGATTGTCTGATTAGCTGCAAAAGGACGAAACCGGTAGTGGATTGTTCAGTAATTTTCATCAGTTTCCCGAAATCACTGTCCGGGGTGCCAGTACAATGGATTTTGGTTACTTTAACTGCGAGTTTGGAGCTCGTAATTTTGCATCGATCCCGAAATTCATTTAAAGGTTTGGCTGGTAAAGAAGTGAATATAGGCGAGCTTTCCTGAACTAATTTGCAGTCGATGAGGTAAGGATTCATGCGGGCATTGTGTGAAGAGCTGAGGTGATAATCATCATCATCCACAGCATGACATCAGTGTTCAACGCCGATGCTTCACTGCCGTAAAACCATGGTTCATTTGAAAGCTTTATTGTAAAGAAAAGAATAAAGGTGGACGGGGGACTTAGTGCTAGCTTGCCACAATCATTCCGAGGTGCCTATACCTCCAGACATTCACTCAGGCAATCTGGATAGAAACTGACAACAAGAACGCCACTGACATCGGTTGACAGCCATATCTTGTAGTGTCTCCAATCAGGCACAGTGAGGATCA
>NW_008752136.1:85966-147744 GCF_000715545.1 Opisthorchis viverrini | reverse complement strand
TTCGGCAAACGATGGTTCGGCATACGTAACACATGTCCCAACCAACGCAGCTTCTGGTGCTGGACACATTCTTCAATGGAAGTGCCCTTTGAACAACCGAAAACGCGCTTTCTAACTGCCTCGTCACGGAGCTAGTAATGTCCGAGTGTGATATGCCAGTCCCCATAAAATTGGCTTGTTCTGTTATTATTGCGCTGACATGACTCAGGACGGACTGACATTGCATAGGTACTGCACAGCCAGAACAGTCCTAGTGTGCGCATTTTAACTGCCTTTGAATGATAGGTTGTCCGCCGTAACCTGGCACTGTTTTGGAATATGGGTAGCTCGGGTGCGCTGCTTGGTTGTTGGTCTGTTCGGCGAGGTTGGCAGTTGGGTTGCAAACATTTCATCTCCAATCGAGGTGACATCGTCAACCCCGCACCTCGATTGGTGATGAAACAATTGCACTCCAACTGCGAAGCTCGGCGAACAGACCAACAATGAATCTACACACTTGTTGAATAGAATACTCATCTGCGCTTTGAGATGGTGCATATACTTAATTTGCTGTGACCTCTCGATAGTCGTATTCGAGCACTCACCAGTGTATCATTCATGAATAAACGTAGTGGAGCCTGGAATATGACGTTAAACTATCAGTGGAACAGAATAAACTGAAATGTGGCAATGATTTGTCTGCTACTTCGGAATGAAGACAGCAATACCACGCTATGAAATATAATTGCGCAGAACTATTGGCATCATGGACGTATAATTCACCTGACAGGCTTGTGATGTACACTGCAACTTTGTTGTCCCGCTAAATAAATCAATCTTTATTAAGGATGGGATTCTTCGAAGAAACCAAACGAGCTAATTCAGAGAATGGTCTCACTTTCATAATAATGAAAAGAAAGCTCGTAGATAAGTGTATTCTGAAATCAGGGATGCATAAACTGGATCTTCACGGAGTGAAAGCAGGAATTTAAATAACCCCATCCGTATTGTTGAAGAGTTCTGAAAGGTCAGCATTAATAGCTGATTGTCGTGCAGTAGTGTTTATGTATCAGGGAAAATGCCTCCTTTTTGTCCGTTTCGTGACGGAGCGCTTATGTTTCAATTTGACCAACTAATGTATATCGACGGTTTCGATATGGGGCTTTGTCAACCGTCGAATTTACGGTGAGATGTGACCGCTACTAGAACTTAAAAAATATCTCATGTTTGTGCACCACAATACAGGAATTACAGCAGCCACGGAATACAATTTGGGAGTTTTCTACTACATATTCCACCAAATTATATCCTTACACATACAGATAGGCGGACAGGCCATAGGTTGAGACGTGAATGAGGCGCTATTGGATTGCTGTTCGTTGTCCAGCGCAGTTTGTGCCGGATCCATTCTCACACTTCGTATTGAAGTATAGGCCTTTGTCTTCCGAAGTTTAGTTAGTGACAGTAGGTTTGCTTACAAAGAATGGCTTGACAAACCACCATGAGAAAGAACGCGACCAGCTCCAGTAATTTTCATCTGAAGAAACATTGTCGCGTGCAGGCCATCCTCTAGTCACGTGACTGTTTCTCTTGTCCATTGTGTTCGATTTTGATCTGTTTTAAATATCCTTGACACGCACCTGACCAGCTTTGTTTGATCATGGCAGCCAATAAGGGGTTTGTTGTGCTATTTTGTGAACTTAGCTTATTGCATCTTTTTAAAGTAAGGACCCGCAGCAAAATGTAGCTGAGGAACAACTGCTGCAACAAGTAGACAAGCTACAACTGATCGCCCGCCTGCTCGCTTTCCGTGCGTGCAAGTCAGAAGAGTCGAACCGAAAATGTGAAACCACTCTTAAAAAGGTGCAACAAACGAAAAATCAGTTGAAACAACAATCAACTGAACTCATCGACGACATGGAACATGTTATCCTTTCGATTGTGACGTCTCTGAAGGCTTTTCAAGCAGAAGCCAGAGCAACGCTGTTCAGCTTACAGACACAACTACAAAATTCGGAGAAGGAGCTTCACGACGCAAAGGTTACTATTAAACAGTTGACTGAGAGAGTCGAATTTTTGGAGCAGTTGGTGGCCGAGAACAAACGACAATTCGAAGTCAATCTGCAGGCTATCCATGTGACATACATAAACGTGCTGGAAAGCGTGTTTGAAAAGCTGCAGGAATATATGTTGAAAGACCTTTCGTCCTTGGAAAGTATCAATGACGAACTTCATATCAAGTACACTAATGCATTCAAGCAATTGGGATTGCAGTGCACATTCCACGAGATTTAGAATGGTACACTTTTGTCGCCTTGTCGTCCGGAGTTCGCTTAACGCCGCCTAGGTTTCACGCACAACTAATGCGCAGCTGTAGACCACGTAATTCCCTCTCGCTGATTGGTCCCTTTGTCAGCTTAGCACCACAGGGTACACTCTAACATCGTTGCCTGGTAATAAAAAATTACTCCGAACTGTATACGTATTCTGCCCATTCACCTGCAGAGAATCCCTCCTTACAGTCCACTATCTCACTCAGTTCCGGTTGTCCGATGCAGTGAAAACGACATTCCGAACTCGTACAATGATGATTTAAAAATGAATGATTAAGATACGACTATATGAGAGCTATGGTTTCTGGCTGTTTGATTTTCTAGATTCAATATTGTTAGTAAAGCACGTCACTGAAACACAGAGGCTCTATCTGATCTACGACGTGAGGAGATGAAAATCAGAAACTTGGTGATGCTTTGCTCGGACATTTCTGTTGATCAGACTTCATAGGCAGCACTGGTCCAGGATATCCATCCTCCTCTATTAGAAGGATTTAAATTAAAATCAAACAAACGTGGTCTTTCTTCATGAATGTATTGTGGGACAACGCTTGTTTGTGTGGCTACTCACGAACGACGTTGAAAATAGTTTAAATACGGGTCCAGTAGCTTGATCTCAGACTGGACCCAACCATTCAACACAAGGCGTGAACATGTCCACTCTACAGATACCTACAATGAAGCCTGGGGTGGTCCTTTGAAAATTTACTCTCCGCTGGTTTAAGACTCATTAAACTTTGGCTGCGTAGACAACGCGAACATACATTTACCCCACATTCAACCAGCAACGTCGCCTGCAGTGGTTTGGAGACGCCCGGTGAACCGGATAAGGAGCTACGGGAAAATCCTTCAATCCAGCCTCTGCATATTTTGACGATGAGACCACAGAGTTCATCTAAAAACGTTACTAAGTATGGCCAAATGTTACTTTGAAAAATGATGCTGCCAAACTTCTCCATGATGTAAACCGCTACCCGTACAGAGTTCGCGGACGGTCGCCAAACGTTGGCACCTACATTCTGGAATATCTTGTGGGTTAGCTCATACTTCGAAAGAATCATTTGCGCCAAAGTAAGTTGTCCTCTTTTGGCAATCTATCGTCATGCCTGGGAAGCCGATACAGTTTTGGAACCGAGTACCACTGTCTAATGAGAATTACCCAAAGTGGCCTGTTTTGAATAATGGTCGACTCTGAAAAGAGACCAACAAAAACAAGATATACAGAGCAAATTTCATAGAACTGTTGTCGTCGACTTAATCTCTAAACATAGCATTTCAAAATGTCATTAGTGTGCCACTGATGGGTGGATGATACACTTATCTATTCCTATGTCACGTAGTTCACCCAATATCTGCAACCTCTAATTTGCTTTAAACTATCTAACCAATAAACCCGGTGGGAAAATGATTGTATCTAACTGATAACTCCTAAGTAATGATGACTGAGGGTGGTGAGTTCGGTTTGGGTTTTCGGGCACACTGATGTGGTGGTTTATGTCTCTGTGATATAAAGTTCGACAACAGTCAATCATTTGGCGAACCCGTGAATATGAGCTGACTCTCCACAGAACTCGTCTTCGAAGGTAAAATAGACGGTGCCTTCAATACCAACCGTAAAGCCAGGGGGAACTAAAGCTGGCTTGTGAACTAAGTGATAATATCTGTGTAGGACTACAAAACGAAGGATATAGCCAGATAGTAAATAGGGAAAAAGTGTCGAATCATCAACACCTGAAGCAACTTCATCGTAAATGAGGTGGACAACTTTTGAAATGCCAATGAAACCATACAAATTATTAATTCGACTTGTTAGTGCATGTCGACAGGATCTTTTCAGCTTGTTTAAGGACTTTGAGGGGTGGTGTAGTGTCTGTTGACTGTTCGAATTAAAGAGTCAAATTTGTGCGACGTTTTCGTAGCGCACACAATCTCCCGAGTCTGATCGATTCTGATGCCACTGTGGACTAAACCTCCCACAAGCACGCATTCATTTTGGCCCTTGAGACCTGGTGTTCCTTTCTGTTCTTATCTTTCCTGTTTTAAAGGATTCATGGATATACCTTTCGATTTCCAGTTGTTCGTAATGGCTGTTAAGTTCTATCTGCCTGCTTTTGCTATGTAGATCACCCTAACCACTTTGAGTGACTCCAAGACTGCGATTCCGTTCGGAGATAAGCTATTCGGAACCTGCTTTATCTATTTGAGTATGCTACAGTTTGGTTGTAAATATCCTTGACAAATATTACTCATCGTAGTTGTAAGGTCAGGCGTACATCAGACCCTGGAACGCTGCACCCCGATTTCTGAGCAGAAGAACCAAATTCTATATGGCATCCAAGCTATCTCGGTAAAATCGTCTTCACCACTTCCCGTTAATCGTGCATCACTTATGTACCGGCTCAGGCACACCAAACGTTCGGACACAGTCGAACTCTAAGTCGATGTAAACAACTAAAACAACGGAGACAAATTTCACCTCAATTTTAATGCCAAACGCAATGTCTACAGGTAGTCAGTTAAACGAAATGAGACTAACTGACCCACAATTATGAATTTATTAGTAGCCGATTCGATGTGTCAGAGGTTGTATGTGTGCGTGTCCGTTCGTCAATCCACCACCGATCTGAACTGTGACTGCTATGGCTGATTGGGTGCGTGTCCGGTTGATTGGCACGCCTGCATGTCTATTCGTCTACACGTCGGGGGACAATCAGTGGCGTGTCTGAACATGTGACTCAGTTTTCATAAAGGAAACTACTCACAAGGTTGCTGAAAACTCTTCGACAGCCCACGACCGGCTTCGCCCTTCTCGGGGCTCATCAGGTAGGCGCAGTCCCCGAGCTTCCGCCAACCTCATGTTCTACATGAAGATTCAGTTGAGTCTCTCGTGAAAACCAAACTGATTTGCAAATGCGTGCATTTCTCGATGTGACTCAGTTGGTTGCTTTCCCTTACACGGCATACCTGTCTGGCCGCGTGTATTCAATACGCCGATGTCCTTGCCTACATGTTTTCTGACTTTGAGCTCACAATTACTTTTCACAGAAAGAAACATCCTATCTACACTGAACACCTCTCAATCGATCCTAATTAGCAATTTCACGGTGGTGTCGATGAGCATTTTCGTTCACTAAACTCGGCTTCACTGTGTACCAGGGCCCACTAGCCCAAAAAGCATACCCTTCCAACGATTACTGTCGTTTCGGTTGAAAAGCAACGTCTATTCTCGAGACGTACTACCTAGCGCAGATTCCTACGAGATTCTACTGAGTATTCAGCGCTGTTGCTAGGTAACGTAATAGTCCGCTTAATTGGAAAACTGTTTCGTGGCAGCTGTTTCGACTCAACAGAGGCGCCCATCTCCGACCCCGCTTAAGCAGTTTCATCTTTGTCGCCGATCGTCGTGCCATTCCTTGCTGAGGGTGACTATTACCTTAAATGCACATTATGGATACAGGTGATTTTATATCAAGTAAATGCCCAAACGGAGAATAACTCCGGATGCTCATGGTAGACAAGTTGCGGACCCTATTCTTTGCAGTTCTTTTTTTTCAGTTTGTCGCTTTGCTTATCTGCTGAGCGCGAAGATGCAGTCGGCCCCTGGATAAATTAGCCACATAGCGTCTCGAACTATTGTCAGAGCTCCCCTGATGGATGTAGACTACGTCAATCGCGTAACCCTTCCTTCAAGGGACCACACACCCGTTGACCAAATTTGTGTAAATGCTGCAGTCGGAGTCGAACAGCGCTTTTCTTGAAGCACCGTTCGGAGCAATTTTATTAATGACTACTACTAACCACTCATCAATCAGCTAATATCCGCTCACAAAAGCGAATTTCTCAAAATTACATATCTCAAAGTGAGTCTTGCCACCTAACCCTAGCCATTACCCTCGCCCTCATCTGTGTTGAAGACCTCGATGGGGACTCCTGAAGTGCTAGGCAGAATCAGGAGAATTAGAACCAACTTAATCCCACACCCAAATTGTTTAAAAAAGAGCAATGAGGGAACAACAGCACATCTTTCAGCAGGGAACTATTCAATGTAAGCTCGCGTTTCAAATGATCTCCAAAAAGCACTCATCACGGCGGGACTTCTGGTGCTTGAAACAAGCACAAAAGCACATGGAACAGACGAGCTGCAAAGGTGGAGGTCGACAAATGGACTTGACAGAAACCGTTTAATTTTAAGTACCTCTAGGATCTCACATTACATAGAAGATGCTTGTCGTCATATCACCCACCATGAACGGCCTCTTTGGTGGAAGGGGTTTGAACTCGAGGACTCTTCGGAAACGTTATTTCCTTCTCACACTCCTACTACATTTCTTGCGTCAGAAGGCATGTACAGAACCGCAAACACAACTGCTTGATTACTGCTGTTCGATCAAAGGACAACCGAGCCGAAGCGCTACAGGACTTTCATTAATGGCTCCACTGGCATTCAGACATTTGTACCTAAAATCCTAGATTTACACTGGTCTGGAGAATGCGGCTAACGTATGGCGCAAAGAATATAAATAGCACCATCAGCTTCAAAAAAACTTACTCCTCTAATCAAAACACCTTATTTCATAACACCAGCCTCAGATAGTTAAGTGGCTAAGGCTTACTGCCCAGGTCCGTGTTTCGAAAGTAACCCCGGCGCCTCGACCATTCCCGTCTAGGCTTGGACAACCTGCATCTTAGCCCTCATGCTTATTTTGGTTGTTGTATGACAGCTAGGCACCGAAACCGTGTTACAGCTGAACCATTATTACACCGGTTTCTCTAAGCGTACGATATATGGTCGCAGGGCAGCCCTATATTTTTCGGAAGCGTGGGAGCTATCACAGCGCTCTACCTATTTTCAACGCTTCTGAACTTCGATGTAACACTGGTAGCTTATGTACAGTGAAGGTGCATATTGTTTAGATAGGTCAGTTACGTCCGTTCTTCCTAAGTGACCGAAACTGTTTACTGATCAATAATTTGCAATTCAGGCGATCTTAACGATTCAATAATGGGTTAGCCGTCCTTTTGTTGATGTAGCCAGTTTCGCGTTGTTTCTACACCCGTTTAATAACATCAAAAAACCGTGCAAAATGAGCAGGGCTCTGAAAGGTGCGGTTGAGAACTTTCTCCGGTGACAAGCCGTTCCGCTAAGCGGTGTCACCGATTCTATTATAGACACGAGGCACATCAGTGCCAAGGTGCTATCATCAATTGTACTTGAGTTTTGAAATCCACTTCTATCAACTCGACGGCTTGTTCTGAAAACAATGACTCTATAGGCTACCCAAATCTTATTGATAACCCTTAATCATATCTGAGGTACAACAGCACTGATACTGTGGAGATTCGTGCAACGTTTGGGTGGCAAATGTGATGTAACACAAAGTTCACATAAATATTTTATCCACACATGCACAGTAGGATATCTTTTTGGGTTGCACGCTGAAACGGAGAAACAAACCTAGGCACCTTTGCAAAGTAGGCGAAACATGGCATGTTTTTCCCGTGCACCGGCAACGGACTCGATGACTGCTACCGTCATCGCCCCATCAACCCTACAAAGCCTTCGCTATTGTCACACACTGCCGGTGATACAACTTAGCAAAGTTTGGAATCCTAAGGACTTGTGAGCTCAACAAAACGACTCGTGCTCACACAGCAGCAGTCTATTCCGAGCGATATATTAGTCGTTGATGTAAGAACGGCAGTTGAATGCGCATATGACAACCAAGTAGGACACGCAACAGACACACCAAAAAGTGTAGATCTGATCAATCTGGTGGCGGCGGTTAATTTCAATAACGCATTGCCCGCGTCGAGTGATTTTTGTTCACTTCCCAACCCAGCCTGCTGGCAATAAGCGAATGTGAAATATCAATGTCGGTACCACGGGACCTTTGGCAGACAATAATTTTAGGACAAGCGAAAAACACCGCTGAATGGCATTACCCTACTACAGCAGACGGAGTTGAAAATATGCTCGAAAATAGCACATTTCCAATAAGTTTGATTGCGAATCTTTCGATTTGACCTACAGCTGAGCACCAGTGTCAATACTGATGTTGCTGTCTCTGGTAATAATGATAACAGAGTCATTCGAACCGTTTAGGTTTACCAACAGATCTTTTTCCCAAGTCTTCTACTGTCGGTGACGAGAAGGGAATGCATACGACAACCATGAGAATCTGAGCAGCGCACTATCTAGTGCACGTAGTATATAACTTTGTGAATCGCACTATTAATAGACTGCTTAGAAATTCAAGCCCGTGATACAAACGAGGCATTTTAATGCCTCTGTCAGTACATATCACGCGAGTGAAAGTTACAAAATGCTTAGGCGTGCCTGTTTTTCGTGATCCTATATCCACAGCACGCATAGCAGTAGTACTCTGATGAGTCACATGTCGGTCAGTAGGAACTTTTTTGCCTCTGCAAAAAACTAATATGCTTCCATCATTACTTCGCTGTCTTGAAGTAGTGTTTCCGAGCTACTTCTGCACGGTCTGGCGGTAAAACACGTAAGCTTTGTTACTGTTATTATTTTTGGGTACCAGCTTCAGTTGCTGTCAATGAAAGGATAATCGCCTTTCGCTGTGAAGTTGTTTCTTAGCAAATACGAACCAATGCGTTACAAACCAGCAGACACGAAAGTAAATATCTTATCTACACAGTTTTCGTAAAGTGAACATCTCCAAGCGTCCTCCTGAGTTTTACTGGACGTTCTTTGAATACTAAAAAAGGACGAACAAACACTGCAAAGCTGTCCCATAACTTCCGCAGTAAACTTCGTCTTTCATCAGGTGCGGGGGCGGAGATTGGACACCAGACAGAGACTACTCGCATGTTCCACCCGTAGTATACACCCTTGAACTAATATTATCCTCATAAAACACCAGTTTCCCTTTAGGAGGGAGAACTATTAGCACTTCCTGGCTCGCTTGTGACAGAGGGGTAGTTCAGCGGCTAGACTCAAGTCTTAAGAACGTTATCAATCAAAATGGGCGCAACAACCAGTCTTTCGCCAGTCGAATGCCTCTTATAGTGCTTGTCACCTCTGGTTACATAGAAAATAAGCTTTGAAGTTAGAGACATATGAATAGGAAATATGTATTGGCAAAAAAAGTATAAAAAATGTAGTTGGGTATGGCCAAAGGTTGGCTTATCATGAACAGAAAAGCAGAACCGATGAAGAACAAAATAACTCTCAAGCAAACACAACCAACTCATCACTCACAGTGGACAACCGGTACGGGTGTTCTTAAAATGCGTCTCCTGTGTCTAATCCAACTCGGAATTAGACAAAATGAAGTGACGGCCATGCAACTAGTAAATAAATAGAAAACAAAGGACCAATTAAAATGAAATCCAAGGAAAGGAATCAGAAGTTGTCCAATGGCCGCCCCGATACTGCCAGTACCATCAATAATCCCAGCCACTGTAGCTTGGGTGCGAGAGCTCCGGAGCTCCGCATATTGACCGATATCACCAGCTATTACAGCACTAATCAATACAGCCGGCCCACCAACAAAGAATCCGGCAAGAGCCATCACCAAACCATTAACATCTTTCGGGTCACCGGGCGTAAAACGATATGCTAGAAGGGCGGGTATTGCAGCAATACTAAAGAAAACACTAACCGTATGGCGAGAAATGTGACGGTTAGCAACATCAGAAATCAGACCAGCAGCAATTCCACCAAGGATCCCACCTACGTCGTACCAAACTGAGAAGGTTGAAGCATCACTATTAGACCAATGGAAGTTTTCAGTAAGATAAAAAGTAAGCCAGAAAAACATAGCATAGTTTACCAGCTTGATACAAGCGTATGCTAGGGAACAAGATATCACATCAGGCACTAGTAGAATGCTGAGGAATGGTAGGGGTTTACTTTGTTCATGTGCTTGGTCACCTTCAGACTCTTGGGATAACAGAAGCCTTGCATCATCCAGTTTGGCCGACAACAATAGAGAATGAATGCGTACGTAACGATTGGGAGACTCCGGTAGGCCGCAAAACACCACAACCGCGATGCCCAGCAAGCATACAGAAAGAACAAGGAAAGCATAATGATAACCAAAAGACACTACAAGGCCAACAACTAAGTCTCCAATAACGTTTCCTATTGATGCACAAGAAGTCCAAATCCCAAGTACCAAACCACGAAATCGCCCAAACCACAGGTTCATTATGGCTACTGAGGAGGGCCAAACAGTAGACTGGGTAACGCCGTTGAGTATCCATAAAATCGCATAAAGGGTTCGATTATAAAACCCCGTCCACTCAGTCACAACTCCAAACACGAAGATTATCAGTGCGGAACCAGAAAGTCCGAAGCACAACACAAGACGATGATTGAAGCGATCTCCCAGCCATCCACTCACGTAAAGACCAATAGCGTAAGATGCCATGAACAAAGAGTCTAAAATTCCCAAAAACATTGCGGCATTTTCTTGTGAATTGAATAACGGAGATCGTGACCAGATTTCAGACGAATTCAACATGTGAGCAGAACCATTTCTAGACGGTGCCGTCCATACCTGCGTGATAGCCGGTTTCAAATTTCCAAAGGCTTTCCTGTTGGCATGAAGAAGGGCGTACGCCGTATAAGTTAGAATAAAAACAATGGTACTGTCCACAGTCGAACGGATTGAGCTAATCAACATTTTCGTCTTGCAACCAATCCCCGGAGGAGAACGATGCCTTGACGTAATCCGCTGAGTAGGAAATTAACCTGAAAGTAGGAGTGAAAATGGGTTATAAGTGAAACTGACTTGTACGAAGTAGAAAGCTCAACCCCCTACTAAGACATCGATTTACTCAATTTGGTCCTACTCTATATTGTCGGAAGGTAAGCTGGCTCTACAGATACCACACTCAGTAGCTGCATGTGGCAAGAGTTACAGTCTTAAGACTGTAAGACTGGGAACAATTGTTCCCAACGTCGAATTCCGCAGGCAGTCTTGAAGCCAAGCAAATAACCATTCGGTTTGGACAGTGGACGACCATGTCTCCGGTTTCTGCTCAAAACAGCAATCTCAATCTCGGCATAAGCATGGGCTAGGAAACTCACTCGACAAATATGCCGTCAGTTTCGTGAATTTGTCGTGCGCACAGTCTGCATGTAGCATTGTCTCCAAAGGCAGCAGAATCAGCTTTTGCAGTACTGCTTCGGTTCGGTTCTGAAGTGAAAACGAAACAAAAAGTGAAACGAAAAAAATAGGTCAGCAATTTGGTATCAGAATGCCGCGAGTTGTCCACATCCCTCAACACTCAATCCGACAGTCCGCAAAGAGACCGATGTCACTGACATCAGTGAGCGGTCACATCTCACACTGTCTCGAACCAATCGGAGGGAAGGCTGAGGTATGCAAAGAGAACCCCACCAACTGCGTCTGAAATATCTTTCGAACACCTGTCTGCACCTTAACCGTTCTAAAGGAATAAGAACAGTAAATAGGCAGGCGTGACATGCGACACACCCATCATGGTTTATGTTGTCTAAGCGTCTGACATGCGACCATTAGCTAATCCCAAAACGCATTACCTTAAAACCAGACGAAAGAACCCTACGCTAAAGGCGCTAAGTACTGATCAGAAGACCCATCGTTTGAACCCTCCACTAGCCTTCCGATTGCTATCTATCGAGAAAACATAGAGGTTTCTCAGATGTCGCGGTCCTTTCGGATTACGTAACATGCGTGCATTAAAAGAATGCCAAGATTGCGTGATTTTTTTCTTACAATGCACTGCACTCTTTCTTGACCCTCCATCATTTCTTCACCCAACACATTCATGCAAATGTCTGAGACCTGTCCGAAAATCAACTATTGGTTCAAACTAAGCCAGTATCAAAAAACCTACTAAATGCATGCAAAGTTAGCGCAACACAGGCTTGTACTGCTTGTTCATTATATATATATATATATATATATATATATATATTCATGTGTATACGTACGTATTCTAAATTGAGCTCTTCTTGGAAGCACTTCTTCGGAAACGCACTCTCTTAAAAGACAGAGCTGTGGCATTCTCACCAAAAGTTCTGACAGACGCCAACTTGCATGGGTTGAGCTATTCTACTAAACTGCTGAAAATAAAAATGGAAACACCTCGGGAGACGGATATTGAGAAAAAAATAATCTAGTGCCTAAGCGAGAAATTTTGGCAGAAAGCATCTCATGGTACTTGTATTTCAAGCCAGAGTTGGAAAGGTTTCTGCACGGGCAAGAGGTTGGCTGCTTTGCACTTTCACTGTCCTCTACATTTCACTTCTGCGGGATGACTCCTTTATCCACGCATTGCGTGCAGTTCACGATCGTGTTACTTGAACCATACATCATAACCCATATGTTCTAGGAGTAGAGTGATAAAGTGGCCATCAACAGCGTAGTAACATCAGCCAGGCCGCCTTACTTGTTGCATACAGCAGGGCAGGTAAGCGAAAATAAACTACTGCCTCCACCACCCAATTAATAGCGTTCTCCTCTTGAACCCGCGACTGATGACTCTGTTCGTTCTGCATTGGCTTTGCAAGCAACATCTGCGCGTAATCCAGCATCACGAAATCAATCTTCAGGGCTCGACGCTGTCTCTCTGACTTCCTTTAATGTCCAAACTCTGCAACAAGCAGGACAACAAGCTGCTCTGGCCCATAAACTAGACTCATCAAACATATGCGATGTTTCGGAAACAAGACTTCACGATGTAAGCATATTAACTGAGCTAACCGCCCCATCATTTTCCACTCGCTTCCGGCTGTGAACCTCTGACGATCTAGAGACTAGTGCAGCAAGATGTGCAGGGGCTGGTATCATCCTAAGTCACCGAGTGGAAGGATACTTGCTTGACTGGATATGTGTCTATAGTCACCTCTGTGCAGCTCGTCTGGCAACGTCTGTGAAGAAAAAAGTTGGTCGATGCCCGTCTGTTGTGACCGTACTTTCCGAACCAGATGTAGATCTGGCACCACCAAAAACAAGCTTAATGATGCACTAAAGGCCGAATTGCGGCGAGCTAGAAGCTCCGTTATCGTTGTGGTGGACGGATATCTGGATGCACAATGAGACTCAATTAGGTGGTCGACATGGATTGGACTCGGTACGTACAGACAATGGTGAGCGATTGCTTCAGCTGTGGCATGCTGACCGCTGGTTGCATTTCAGCAGTACTAGCCTCCAAAATAGCCGGTCAGCTGGCCAAAAGATGTCCACCAACGGCGTTCCGGCTATGAACTAAAATTGATCACCTTGCCATCAGTTACCGATGGCCTGGATCAATAACCAAATACCACTCGTTTTGGACCACATTTGTGGCTTCCCACGACGCAAGCAACCGTCGTCGCCTCCCCCTTCGTTTTTCAGGGCCCCGTAAGGTGCGGAATAAAGCCTAGTTGCTGGCCTCTCAGTCTTTCCGATCTTATTCTGTTTTTTGATGCATTCCATCCCTTGTCGAGCACAACAGAGTACGTGGTTCTTACAGCTGACAATGATGATGATTGTGACTTAGGTGGGCAGTTGATTAAGTGAAGAGCTCCGTGGGATACGGCTTAATCCCCTATATGGTGACCGTAGAGTAACTGAAGATGGGTAGTGCAACATAAAGGGGGCTTGCACGATGTTTACAGTGGACGCATATTTCACGGAGTAGAATGCTGCTTGGTTGTCGGCTAAATCACATTTAACGATGCAATACTCCGACCTGGTGATACGAATTCGGTGAACTCAGCACCCCCAGAGCCTACGGAACCAACCGTCCAACAAACTCCCGATTGGTAGACTCTCTTCAGTTCATGAGTTGTCCCTTGGACCAAAATGGCATGAAAATTGGTGGGTGTGCGTGTGAGTGAAGTTCAGGATAAGTGAAACACAAGTGTGGAATACGCCAACGCGCCACCTAGTAATGGACGGTTCTTTGGCCACCAGTCATTACGTCAGACACGGATCCTTGTTGTCCCCTTTTTTTCAGAAGATGCGAGATCATGTTTACTTGGTGGTCGTATCCCGACCTAAAGCTGCTACCTTGACATGGTGGTCTGGCTACGAGGCGGTCTAGGGAGTAAGCCTTACGGTCCTCTGGGATAGGAGAGTGAAGGTAGTGAAGGGTTCTTTACAGGCTACCAGTGTCCACATTCATGGAAGCAGCAACGCTGCCGTCCCTCGAGGAAGGATGAGTTAGAAAATGTCTGGCTCAGCGGTTGACCGTGACCGCCGGTGCACTGTTCAATACGGTCGAAGTACTTTTAAAACCAGTGTCCGGTGCTACTCAAAAGGCGCCTGCTGCACGCGGCCGCATTAAGAGCTGGACAGTAATGCCTTACACGCCGGTGCACTGTTCAATACGGTCGAAGTACTTTTAAAACCAGTGTCCGGTGCTACTCAAAAGGCGCCTGCTGCACGCGGCCGCATTAAGAGCTGGACAGTAATGCCTTACAACTATGTCCTCGGATTGGGCCAACACCATACGGTCCAGCAGGTCAGACTGTTGAGCCATCGGCTTTACACAGGGTCCCAAAAAACACTACTAACCGCTGCCTCACTTTTGAGTCAGAGGCTAAGGTCGGGGTCCCTGAATAAAATCCTACATCCTCCCACTACCATGTGGGTCACACTTTCGAGTCAAAGGCTCAGGATGGGGTACCTCAACCACACCCCCTTCCTCGACCTGGGTAACCGAGAAGTATAATTAGCCCACGCAGTTCGGTTTTCACGGATGCTCGCTGGACCCTTGAAACTGATGTAGCTCTGTCTCCGGAACACAAATACAAAACCCAAGCGTGATCATACATCTCAAAGCGCCAACGACTAACTCAGCTCTTTCAAATTTCTCCCTCCATATGTCCGGTGATCCAGAAGTAATGGCTCGTGGAATATATGGCGTGATAGTTTAACTGCGCCCCAGACAAGACGGCCTGTATCCAGCTCTCTTCAAAGAAGGCGAAAAATCCCTGGTGACCCATCTGACAGAGCTTATTGGTGCTATATGGAACGAGGAGAAGGTGACTGCAGAATGAGGGCATGTTGACAGTCATTCCTATCTTCGAAAAGGGTACGCGGACGCTATGTGCAAACCACCGCGGCATTAGCCTGATAGCTGTGGCATCGAATGTGCTCTCTGGTCTCATCCTTCGAAGGTTGATTGAACCCAAGCTGAATTCAGTCCTGCAACGGTTGCGTCGATCACATTTTCACCTTCCGACAGATTTTGGAGCACCGACACTGGTTCCAGCAACCAACAATAGTTGTTTATTGATCTGAGAGCTGACTTTGACTCTGTGGACCGTCAGGCACTATGGCAGTGTCTGTGGAGAAAAAGTGTCCCCCATAAATTCTTGACTCTCCTTAAGGCGCTGTACGCCAACTTCCGCGGCCGTGTGAAGGTTTGCGGGAGGCACTCGCCTGAGTTCACCACATCAGACAGACAGGGCTGTCCTTCCACTTTTCTTCCTCAACTCCATCATTGAAACGGTTATGGAGGACTCACTATCAGCCTCTAATACCTGTGGGGTCGCACTGCCGGGGCGTCCGCTCACAGATATCGAGTTCGCAAATGACAAAGCTCTTCTTGGATCTTACCTTGTGGTACTGCAAACAATATTAAATAGTCTACATAATTCTGCCCCACGGTCTGGTATACGCTTCACATCTGCAAAGCAAAAAGTACTACTGCAAGACTGCTTGGGCTCGAATCCTAACCTCATGCTTGCAGATGGGCCCAATGAGTTAGTAGACAAATTTTTCTAACTTGGCAGCCATATCAGTCACGGTGGTCTCCCGAACGATGATATCCCATCCAGATCGGTAAGGCCAGAGCAACTCTTGTGAAACTGCACCAGCTGTGGCATAGGTATGACATTAATTAATCCGCCAACGGCCGCGGTTACAATGCTGCGGTGCGCTCCATATTATCATACGGGTCGGAAACCTGACCGCTGCGCGCCGGAGACACCGAAAGACTTTTAGCGTTTATTCATCCAAGTCCTTGGATTATTTCCCGAGTCCGTTTGGAGCACTAGATCAGCAGTGCTGAAGTACGTCAAAGGATTTCGGCGGAGATAACTCTCCCATTACAGATGAACTGGTCAAACTGGATAGGTCGCACTGGCTTGGCCAGCTCCATATGCCAGTCGACCGACTTAATCGAGAGGTCCTCTTCTCAGAACCACGCGAAGAGTGAAGACGAGCCAGCAGAGATCAAACAATGAATTGGCGGCGAAGTATGAAAGGCACTATCACCGAAATCAGCTGCGCTGGCCATTGAAGTCTCCCTGAATGGGGCCCCCGAGAGGGAGTATATCAGTGGCTAGAGACATTGTCAAACATGGTCCAGTCATACCTACACTAGCGATCATGAATCCAAGAAATTGCCTGCAATTTACAGCTCTGTCCCAAATCTCTCCACTTAAAAGTACAACGACAACCCTCTTCTTGTGCATCAACTAAATCAGCTCCCACCTTCAATGAGCAGCTACCTAACCTGCCTCTCCGAATATCGGTGAACGAAACTGTGGCAGCTATAGCTACTTACAAAGTATGTGGTTCTTACATCAACCGATTCAATTACTCATGCTTGTGAGCTTACTGGCTACTCTGCAACCAGCAAACGAAATCTTGACTGGAAAATGCCCAGGTGTCCGCAAGCCACCAACAAACTAAGTAGTTTAGAGGGGGGATACTTCACAAGAGTGAACGTCCCGTTTGAGAAGTCGCCATTCAATAAGTTAACAAGCCATGTGAATGCCTTGATGACGACGTAAACGAAGGATATGTGGCGCTTTATTCCGTCTGAATGCAACTATCATTACTGGGTAGGCGCCCGTAGCCAAACGACTGTCTCTAAATATCAGCCATGAGGTTGAATTTGAATCGCCTTGACGGTAGCTCCCTCCAGACTTAGTGCTCGCAAATACCCAAAAAAGAACAGGCTTCCGGGATACTGAAACATGAATATGGGCATAAGAAGGAAAGTAACATTGACTATTTGAAGTGCGTGTCAAGAGTGGGTTGAAAGAAGTAAACGGGCTGAAAGGAGCAAAAAAGCAAAAGAGCAAAAAAAGCTTGGGTATCCCCATGACGAGAAACCCCACACACAACCTTCAGAAGCGAAAAATGAGTGATTCAGTAGAGGCATGTTCAAATTATTTTAGCTGGCACCATGATGTCGTCTATATCCTACTCGTGCTGTGACCTAGAAGGACTGAGGCCTTTCGACTCCACTGGGGGGAAGAACATGGTAAGGCTTCATCTGAGCTTGACAGGTGGGTCTTCACATAAAAGGGAATGACGAGGACCACAATTAGGGGAGATTTTCGGAGAGACGCTGTCAAAGTGGAACAGAGAACGGCTGGAAATGTCAGCAAGATATGAACTACATGCGGAAAAAAACCCCGACCCCATAAACTAGCTAGTTTAAAGCTGCGGTCCGAATCAGTGATTGGTGCCTAGTAAACGAATACGATATCTGGACAGTCTATGAATAGTACGAACTGCCATGCTTCGCGCTGACCTTGGCCCATTCTTGTGAATTGTGGGGGGTTGGACCATGACCTTGGTGGATGTAGAGCAAGGTATTGGGTGTGTGGTTTTTGGACACAGCCTTCTGAAAGGCTGCGGATGTTCGAATTGAACACCTCCAGTAGTGTTGGTTTGGGCCTATGAACCACATCCACCCACTACTAACATCTTTTTAAAGTCCCTAATCATGAATTCACAGGATTTCTCGCTTTCTGAGTCTACAGTGGCTCTATGGGCTCTGGCCTAGGACCAGAACGCAAATTGTCTGAAATTTGTATGTATGAATGAATGTTCTGGACCGCTTCGATTGTCAAGTATGTTCACGCGTACGGGCAACTTACTTGTCGTGACAGAGAATTCTGTTAGCTTAAGTGCTACTAACTAACTCGGATGTCGAGTGCACCATCCATTCAGTCCGGGATGGAACAATTCATAGCTGCCTTATCAGCGATACAGGAGTGTAGAACTAAACGGAATTACTCCGAAACAATTTCAATCTTCGCCCGTGCGCGATGCAACCACCAGTTGGACGAATGATCGGACTGCGGACTCGCCAAGCGTTAATGAGTAATGTAGGCCAAGACAGCCAATAAAACACCTGTGTCCCTTGTGAGTGTAGTGTGCATCAATTTTACATCTCCCAGCTAACCTTGACTATATCCGTTTAATTTTACCGTGCACCTCAACCGCTGCTCATATTTGGCGATTCCTGAAGCTTTATCCCATTTCGTTTTTTTTAAACACTGTGTGCCCATTTATCCATTGTCTTCGCCTAAACACACATTCGTACGGTATCTGTGCCTCATGTTCTTTCGCACAAGCCAGTGCACGTTGTCACTGTTGGACGGAATCTCCAACCGACCACCTCGACCCTGGCAGTTAGGCACCGCTACGGCCGAGAAGCCTGTCCAGCACGGGATTGGTCGCGTGCCAGAAAAGCATCCACTCGATCTTTGATTGGTCGAAATTCTAGACAAAACAACCTGTAATGACCGACTATTCGCCGAATGCTGATGCATGTGGAAGGCGTCAGAAATCTAAGAATGTTGCCGCGGCACTATATACGCCGAGCTGTACGAGTGTTTTTGACCTGGTTTGGACATTAGTATACGTTTGGGAGCCTTTGGTGTTTGTTCTTGACAGGACCGCCAGCTTTGAAGACTCAAATCGAATGCCAAGCTGAGGAGAGCACGGCTATTACCGTAATCGCTGCTGACGGAGACCTATTTCACTGAGATAGTGAGCTGATACTAGCGTAACGTATTTAAGTATAGCGACACTCCCATCTACTGTCATCACCTCCATTACGAATCAGGTGTTATGCTCCTACGAATTATATTTCATTCCTGCAGCCTATTGAGTGGCAAGTGCTGGAAGCGTAGGCTTCCAACTCGTATCATTATTATACTCTAAATGTTCCGTGCTAAAAATTTCTGAAATGGTATCTGAGGAAACGGAATATGTCCTAGCAGAACGTTTCTCTCCGCAACATGAAAACTGAATGCTTTTCTATTTACACCATAAACAATATCGTGGTCCCGACTACATAGAAAGCAAGACACCAACATGATCCAGCCCTGCCAACTCTACGACTGCGTGGACCCAACATGGAAATTTACTGTATTGGCCGGAGTGGGCGGCTTCACGAAACTCCTCGGGAATCTACAACTCAGTGTGATACCGATGGTATGAGCTGACAGGTTTCGTGAAAATTGGTGCTGGCAATGTTGCTGACCACCCACTCTCCAGCGCTTGTGGGAGACAAGGCCTGCCGATGTCGGAAAATTGTCCTGAGATGCTGACGCCATTGAAGCTTGGCTGAATAATTTGCCCACAATATTCCGGCAGCATTAGGCGCACTCTTTATCGCCAGGCTGAAAAAGACGACTGAAGGTGCTTGTCAGATACATAGTATCGAAGCGTCTATGGTGAAGCTATCGAGGTGGGTTAGGATCCTCGTATATCGGCACTATATTTGCAGTTGCAGAGACTATTCGTTATGTACAGGCGCTTTGGAACCACGCTCACGCTCACGGACATGTTCGTCCTGATTACCGAATTTTCGTGCTACCTGAAAGTTTATTCAAACATTTGAAGCCAAATCTCATATCTACATTTCTCCTCCTGTTCCTTTTATTATAGGACGGGAAGACGAGCAGACAATGGCGTGAGCAGGGTAACTCTGGCTGGCAGCTCAAGCCCGTTCTTTTTTTACAGCGCTTGTCGAAACCCATTAACGTTTGGACAGACACAAGTGTAATTCTCAGTGAAACCAAGACGCAAGTGAAAGAGAGTGACTTTGCCTGCGCGTAAAAAACTTTTCCCGCGCAAACGTGTCAGGAATGCGGGTCATTATTCACGAACTTGAACTGCGACCAGCTTCGATGGAGGATACATAAAGAAACATCATCCAGACAATTCGCTGGGCTGATGCGATGTTTCTCTCAAAGAAATCAAAGCACTGTCGAACAGACAGAAACCTACCTGAAAGAATTCGGTGTCTTCTGGAGGCTAGGTCGCAGTTATTCCTCAAACACAGAGCTCAAGCTTTTAAAGACACAGAGACTCTGTTAACCAGCAATCTGCCACGCTATATTGGTCCTCGCTCGAAAAAACTAAAATGCACCATTTAAGTTTGAGTCGTTGTCGAAAAAACGTGCAAACAACTATGTGGTTCGGGGGATGCAGAAACGGGAGACCAACGAGTGTCCCGCTACTGGTATCTGTAGCCTACAGAATCAGAACTCAAGTTAGATGATTACCGGCCCCCGGCGCAATGGAGGTCTTAACGATTAGAAGAAGGATACAACCACCAGCCTGGTTTATGTTGCTGAGAGGCGGATGGCTACC
This sequence comes from Opisthorchis viverrini, assembly GCF_000715545.1. NCBI lineage: Eukaryota > Metazoa > Platyhelminthes > Trematoda > Opisthorchiida > Opisthorchiidae > Opisthorchis > Opisthorchis viverrini. The sequence goes on along the minus strand of NW_008752136.1, from coordinate 127,076 downwards.
CTGGGTATTAGGAGTTTTGAAATACGTTGCAGGGGTATGTGTTTAATGATTGGGGGAAGTGGCGAGTAGCAGTAAGTGAAGTAGGCATTCAGATCGTATGCTATGTTGACAAAATCGGTGATAGGGCAACCTTTGGTGGTGCACAAACAGGCGATTTAGTGGGCATACAACGCCCACGGAAAAGTCACCTGAATTATTTGGGTTAATGTGGGGTGCTGAGGATGGTAATCTCCTCTCGGCGCTCAAGAGATACCTAAAAGCAATTTCGATCATTTGAGAGCCTACCAGTGAGAGGTTATTACGGGAAATAGTGGGGTTCCCGACATCCTCTGCTAACCAGGTGTACTTCCCTGTCTAAGGTTTTAGTAGCTTAGCATGGCTGTAGATACTTGTGCGGAAACTTTTTGTAGGAGAAATTAGGCAAAGAGCTCTCAATAAGTTTTGGTGCATGCCACAGACACTTTGTGTGTTATTGGGGAGATAGAAGTCGTCCCAGTCCCGGGCAGCCAGCACTGATGAAAAAGCCTGTGAAATTTTGACAGAGGGAAGTGAAGCAAGGAAGGTTTCAGAAGGGCAGTTAGGCCGTAGATAACTGCGTCGCAAGGAATGAAGCAGTGATCATTTCCTAGGAAGCGTTGACCAAATGCGTCTGTAGCCAGATTGCCATCGTTTTAAAACCTTAGGTCCCTGGTATGTAAGTTACGAGTGGAGCTACGTACGATTTGGGACCAGCCCTTTACACTGATTTGCTCACTACATTTTGCTCAAGCTGGAGTCTGGAACTAGGGGAATTGGGTATGCAGAGGTATGATAACATGAAGCAGGGTTCACTGGAGTTGTGTCTGGAGCACCTGGAAGAGTATTCGGGGCTGGTGGTAGATGTGTGAATGGTTGTTGAAATAAGTCTGAACCCATGGCAGAAATTACAGTATCAAGTTCAGTATGTGGTAGGGAATGTCTACCGGAATGGGGCATGAAGCGTCATCTTCCATTCCGGTGTACGGATCCACGGTTGTCGAAATATCAATATGAAGTATGCAGATGACAAACCTCGGGCACTAAATACCCTGTAAATCCAGCGTGATGATCTCGTAGAAGCTTGTTCACACGATGCCATCTTCGCATAGCGTGAGTTCCTGTGGCTTGGTACTTGCTGACGTCAAGGTCTCAAGACAAAGTAGACTTATGCCAAACCCGTGAGGTCTCAATAACAAATGAACAGTTTGGAGCTGATGGACATTGCATAGATCACATGAAATCGTCGTCTTCTCTTATCCGGCAGGTGCCCTAATCCTCTTCCGTAAGCCATCGATTCACTAGAAGTTGATCGTACAAAAACATGGAAAGCTTATGATTGCGTTCCAGGTATTATGATGTTAATGCGTCCGTTTGACTGGGCAGCCAGTGCTGAATTTGCTGCCTGTAACTTGAAAACGGGCTCAACCTGCAAGCTTCTTCGGATCATTCGAATTTCCGTTGGTTCTGCTGGCCGCCGGTTGCATTTGTGGCGTACCCACCCGTGACGCAAAATAGTGTTGTTGCTTCGATTACATGCTGAACGCACTAGCACTGCATAGTTGTCCTTCATGTGTTCATTTGACGAGTTCTTGAGTGCGGTGAAAGATAAGAACCAGACAGTAGCCAATTTATCTTAGGCCACATCCAAAATCACAGCACTGAGAAGCTAAAGCTGAAACCTCAGGGAAGGAGATAATGGTAATTAAAATAAATTCATACAAAACCAAGACAGATTACGGTGATGTTGATGAAGGCATGCATACCGCAAAGTATTACGGTTTTCTGTGAAAAATTATATTACATAGGCTAAGGCTTCGAAGAAACGAGTATTTGCCGGCTAACGAGCAGCCTAAGTGAAGAACGATTTTAATGCCTGATGCTCGTAAAGTTAAGAAAAACATGGATGTTTGAAGCATGTGAGAAAGAATCCAAATAAGTTTAGATGATATCCTCGTGGGGTATGTTTATTTATTAGGTGGATGTGCTAACCGAACATTACAAAACATGCACGGTTACTTTAAAATGCTCTTCCCCGATATTCTCCTCCTTCATGTGAAATTTTCATGACTGCTCCACGCCACTTCCTCCAGTATAAGCTAGGCAGGAAATCAGCATATGTGTTTTCAGCTATCTCGAGATGATAGTGTATCATGCCGATGATGACTGTCAAAGAATTTGAGTTTTCTATAAAGAAAAATACAAATTGAGAAGGTCGAAAAGAAATTGAACGACAGAGCAAGCAGTTGAACAACAACTTCGCCGATTGCAACACATAAGCCTGCCCCATTACGCTTCTAGTCTCCGAATACCGTTGGTGGATGCCTCTGCTAAGCAGCCGGGCCTGTTTGGGCGAGGCCCAGTGACCGCACAACGCTCTTATTTGCAATACCTTGGCGAGTGGAATAAAAATTTTGTGCCCGAATGTTGTATTTTTTGCGTTCGTGCTCACCCTCAAAATCCTTCTAATCTGCATTCCAAATTTTGCAGCTCACCGAATTTCATTATCTGCAAAGCCAAACATACATCTGGCGGAAAAAGTCTGGTGCAATCCTTTCCTAACATTGAAAAGACCCACGGACGCCTAGATGGAGCTCAAAAGTTTGGACTCGTACTCTGCACTCAATTGCCTGTCGCTTTATGTCCACTAGGGTCACGTCGTAATTTTGAGAAACTCAATTCCATTGTGCGAATACTGATGCCTTATTTGGACCAATCATATGTTCGGGCTTACCTTGAGCATGAATCGACTACCCGGCAAAACGGAAGATCCTTGACTGGCGGTCAAAATGCACCTTTATTTCTACGACGCCTTTGTACTTTGGGCTCGCTTTTTCGCGAGCCTTTGTTGGATGAGTTCCTCTCCATCGGTAAAGTTTGGGCCCGGGTTTTAGTTTGTTGGGTGTGAGCAATCTTCATAAAGTGACCTGGGGAAAAAATTCAGTATTTCTTCGTGGCAGAGCACATTACTCAGTAAGTCACTAAAAACCATTCGACGACCTACAATCGGCCTCGTCGTTCCGTCGGCTTGCCAGGTTGTCCTTGTTCTCGAGTTTCCATCAACTTGATGTCCTACTGAACGGAACTGAAGGAGTACATTGGTTTTAACAAGAGATGCAAGTACATCTCTGTATTATTAATGTCATACACGATCGCTTATGAGATGTCTGCGTAACCTGCAAATATTTTTCATCAAATGCGGCCTGTTATTTTGGTAGCCTTGAGGCTTTCAATCGACACCAAAAATGAAAACCTGCGGGGATATATTAGGTGCTATATTTATTTGCAATGGACAATGACAACAGCCCGGTGTACGGGAAAACGCACTTCCCAAATAGGCTTTGTGGGGAATAATGTTCGTGCATACTTTGGAAAGAATTCGAATTCATCCCGGTCAGCAAACCAAGCAGTCTGCCAATATAGTGGACTTATAATTCGCTAGATGTGGAGGCTAATCGAGTCGTCTTTCGATGCCATATATAGATGTCTCGAAACCTGCCGCAATCATCATCATCATCGACAGGATGACATCAGTGTTCCGCACCGATGCCTCGCTGCCGTACAACCGTGATTTATTTGAAAAGCCCTATTGTGAAGCAAAGAATAAAGGTGGACGGGGAAAGGACATAGTGCTGGCTTACTACAATCATTCCTAGGTGCCTACACCCCCAAACACTCATTCAGGCAGTCGGAGTAGAAACTGGCTACAAGAACGCCACTGACACCGGTTGACAGCCCTGTATTGCAGCATCTCTAGCCAGGCGCGGTGAGGATCACGCGGTCCCCATCCTGGAAGACGAGTAGCACCGACAGCACCCAAACGTTTCGTGATTTTTTTCATACCCCTCTGCCAAGCAAAGGATTAGCCACTTCTCTGCTTCCGCCACTTTGATTTGGGCGTGGAAAGCAGCTATCTCTTCGGCAAATGATGGTTAGGCATGCGCAACATATGTCCGAAGCAACGAAGATTCTGGTGCTGGACACATTCTTCAATAGAAGTACCCTTTGCACAACCGAAAACGCGCTTTCCAACTGCCTCATTATGGTTCCGCCGACACCAACCCACACGAGCTATGGTTCTGAGACGACGATTGTCGAACACCTGAGGATTTCTCAGTTCCGCTGCTCGAATAGGTCAAGCCTCACATTCATACAGCAAAACAGCCCGTACTGTAGCTTGATACACACGTCTCTTGAGATTCGGGGATAAACCACTCTGACGCCATGGGTGTCTCAAATTAGCAAATGCGGCGCGAGCGTTGCAAATTCGTGCACTCACCTCATTTGTCACATTACAATCGGAACTAATACTATTTCCAAGATACATAAAACGCTCCACAATTTCCAGTACCTCTCCCTGGATTGTAAGTGGCGTGTTCAGTGACTGCATGTCCACGAGCATGGCCTCATATTTTGTGAGTGCAGACTGCATGGCAAAGGACGGGGTGAATTCAGTCAGTTCATTGCGCCTTCGTCTCCTTTTCGAAGATCAGAACGATGTCGTCTGCATACTCCAGATCGGCAAGGTTTTCTTCACAGGCTATTTGAACACCAGGGTTTTGGAGACCCTCCAGCGTGCGTCTCATTATTTCATCGATCACAAAGTTAAACAGGAATGCACAAAGTGGGAATCCATGACGGACACCGCTTTGTGTACGGAAGCTTTTGGAGAGCTCGCCGTGTACTCTCACACGTCCGGGAGTCTGAGAATACAAAGAACGTATTATATTCACAAACTTCCGCAGCATTACTTGGTGGGTAAGCGTATCAGACAGAACAGACCGGTCAATCGAGTCAAATACGCCTTGAAAATCCAGGAGCACTAGAACTGTGAGTTGTTTATACGTATGGCGTTGCTCTAGTACATGACGAAGTGTAAACATTTGGTCAACGCAACCCATATCAGGCTGAAGTGGTTAGAGCGCGGATTACTAACCTGAAGGTCCGCGGTTCGAATCCGACCTCCGCCACTCGACTTCCCCTGTCTAGGCTTGGGCAACCTGGCAGTATCCCAGCCCTCGTGCTTCCGCTTCACGAGCCAATGTAAGTCGACGAAGCACCAGTAACGCCAACAGTCTCGTTACGACCGGGGTCCAGCTGAACCCTGCGGTTGCCACCCTCAGTACGAGTCCCTTTTTCGAAAATGGGTACTATCGCCGATGAGCCCCAGTTGTCTAAGACACTTCTTTTCCCAAATGCAAGCAAACAGATCAGACAAACGCTGAGTCAGGGCTTCACCTCCATCTTTGAACAATGCGGGTGGGAAGCCATTCGAACCAGAGGCTCGGTGGCGCTTAAGAGAACATGTGAAGTCACAAACCTCTGAAGCCACGGTTCCACGTTCTCCGCCCAGGGTTCTACCTCACATGTGATCTCCAGATGGCTATGACGGTTGTTGTTCGAATTATTCGGCCCGTCGGTCGAGATGTCTACTCCATTTCTATCCTTGATGGTTTCGCTCACAGGTGGTTTCCGGGGATCGGTCGCATGCATCAATTGAAAGGGCAATAAGACCTACTTTTCAGTAAGAAGTTAGTGCAATACATATATGGCTTTTGTAACCTCATGCTCTGTTACCTAGGTAAGTTTCAACAGGGGTCTCAAGGCGTACTTCTCGCAGTTAAATGCAGATGCTTGCACAAATTCGCCAGACGGTACTAGCTCCTTCAAAGAATTCCCATTTCGTGACATATGTGTTGATTAGAAGTTGAAGTAAATTTTTCATATTTTCAAAGGAACCGCTTAGCTGAGCTAGACCATTTTTATTCCACACTGTATCTTGAATTGCACTTCATCATTATTTATTTAGAAATGGCTCAGTGGTCATAGCGCGAATTTACTGTCTTAGAGGTCGATGGTTCGAGCCCAACTTCTGCATCTCGACTTGCCCCGTCTAGGCTTGGGCAACCTGGCAGTATCCCAGCCCTCATGCTTCCTTCGGGTGGCGTGGCAGTTAGGCACCGAAAGCGTGCTACAGCTGAAAAATGATATGATTTAGAAACACATTCAGTCTCCCAAATTTACGGCAGTATTGATGATACCCACTGTCCTTTGGTGGTGTGATTTGGCGCCGTGATCCAAACATTCAGGTTTTTCATACTGCAATGTAGCATCGGTGTTGAACACTGATGTCATGCTGTCGAGGATGTAGGTTTTCCATGCCATCATTCTACAGTCCACCCACTCTGATGAGTAACGGAGACTAATTCAGGACATTTTATCACCTGAATTGGATACTTCGTCGTGATTAGACTGCTACATTTAGGGGGCGCGATGGCCTAAGTAGTTAGAGGGCGAATTTGCTGACCGGAAGGTCCGTGGTTCGAATCCGACTTCCGCCACTCGACTTCCCCTGTCTAGGCTTGGACAGTCTGGCAGTATCCCAGCCCTCGTGCTTCCTTCAAATGGGATCGTATCTAGGCACCGGAAGGGTGCTACAGCTGAACGCTGCATTTTATGCAGTCGATGAGGAACTCAATCGGATGTAACCAGGATCTCCGATCGATATCGGTTTCTGGCGCGTAAAACTTGTATCGATCTGCCTCAGTGATTCAGTCAGTAGCAACACAAACTGCCTCTGTCGTGGTTCACTTGGATGATTTTGATAGCGTTTTCAAGGTATGCTAATAGATCGTACCTGACCTGGATTGGCAATCTTTGTATGCCTAGCTCAACTCAAGCGAGTTCAAATGACTCAAAGCAGCCGAGTCACCGGAGCATGATAGCGAATATGTGGTTGTGCTAATTGTGGACATACATCCAACCTGAGTCCTTACGTACACCAAACAAAAGGTGTCTACCTTTAAGCGGGATTGTTCGAATGCTACAAAGTTAGCGGAAAGCTTTGTAATGTACTACTCATAAGGGTGCTGAAAATCCATCGACAGCCCACGACCGGTTTCGCTCTTCTTGGGGCTCATCAGGTAGGCGCAGTCCCCTGAGAACATCATAAACGATAGATTCAGCTGGGTTCCAGGTGAGTCTCTCGAAAGAACCAAATTAGTTTGCAAATGAGTGTATATTCGCTAATTAGCGGAAAGCTATTTCAGGAGCCTAATAATTGATATTCAAGTGGCACTGGAGAGCGGGTGTTAAGGCGTAGAGAACTTACGTGCATACCATTAGGATATCGAGAAAAGATCGGATTTCCGTTTGGACTATACTCTTGTGTTTGTCAGAGCGCTTAGTACTTCTCGTTTCCGTTGCCGAGATACAGATCAACAACAAAATTTTGCTAAACCGTTCCACAGTTTTACTGTACGTCCCAGTTTTGTGAGGTTTTGGAATTGTCTTCACCCATTTTTCTGCTACAGAAACCTATTGTGGCTTGAAAACATTAAACTCCGTTTTCTACGTGTGAAAACGGATCAAGTGCGATACCAGCTAGTCCGTTTCTCCAGATAAAATGAGTGTACAAGGACGTGATACTTCGTGCGTCTTTTGTAAAATCGCAAACGGAACGGATAGTTCAAATACCATTCGGATGGAGGTTTGCTTCCGGTTTCCCACAAGCGAATGACGCCAGAGGGAACTCGTGGTGCTCTTTAATGATAAATATCCCAAGTCCAGTTACCACTACCAATGCATTTCAAGGAAGCATATCAGAAACATTAGTCATCTAACCAAGCTGGACTTACCGCTATGTAAGCTACCTCACGTGCATTATCTTTTTCTGTGTACCAAACAGTGGAAGAGATGAAAAGTTGTGCTGTCGAATTTCTTCTGGAGAACCACAAGTCGGATATATCACACTTTCGGTACGTCCTTCAGTCTTTTGACAACTCATCTTTTCAGCCTAGGCTTTCACCGCCCTCCTTTCAACAGTGTCCATCACTTGCACTTGCATGTGATCGGTCCACTTCGTTATTCAGTGCATGAAATCATGTTTAATCCTCGAATGGGCATCTTCGTTCCGGTATGTCGCCCAACTATATGTAACGGCTTTTTAAGGTTGACGATTTGATTGAATCATTGAGAAGAAAAGCTAGTGAAGACTCGTCCCAGTGACGAAAAATCCTACCACGCGTGGATGACATACCTGCTCGTTTAAGCAGTGAACTGGATTCTCACCTGTGATACCATAATCACTCTAACCTTTGACGTCTTTCCTAACTTGCCAGGGAAACCTTTGTCTAATTGGTTTCTTCTCTATTGTTCTCATATTTTCTTTGGCGATATTTTGAAGTACAATGAACCCCAAGGGGTATATCCTCCTACAGCAAACGTTCGCTCGTTAGATATGTTTCATTTTCTATCTCTGAATATCTGTATGATTTTGCCTACCTTTACCCACGAAAGTCATGATTTGTAGAAAATGCAGCTGAAAATCATGTTTGAAGAACCGAATGGCAATTTTGGATATCATAAGTTGGGCGCTAACGAATGCACTGTTGGTCTATAAAGTGCTCACATCCAATCAAGGAACCAATTATGAGTGTTTTGAACGTATCTGTAGACTGCAGCAGACGATACCGAACTTGAGTTCTACATTTTCAATTCCAGTGGTTTGTATATTAATTGGATTGTTGACCACCTTCCGAATATAAGCACTGACTGAAGGCAAATGACGTCATGAGAAGTGTTTAGTTTTGTTGGATTATGATGAGGCAGTCCAAAAACGAGCTTTTTCAACCGTTTCATATTCCATCAAAATCGAATGGCGTTATACTTGGTCATCAAAGGTTACTTTCAAGTCGCCCGATTGGCTTTATCAAGCGCTATCTTGTTTCTTGGTGGAGGCTGAATCACGAACCGAGAAGCAATTCACCAGGAGTATAAAAGGGCTCTTAACAGCTGCACACCAATGAAAAAGCGTCTTGATAATATGGAAAGAAGGGGGGCTTAGTTAAATGAGCTCTTGGGTAAAATTACCAAGAGAAGCGTGTTTACACTTTCGAACAGCAATGAACTGACCGCATCTGAGAATAATATCAGTAAGGTGCCATCAACAGCATCATTTGCCGCCACAGCTCCAGCGCAGTTCGGAACACCAGCCAGACATGGTAAGGTAACAGCATCATTGCCGCCACAGCTCCAGCGCAGTTCGGAACACCAGCCAGACATGGTAAGGTCATGACTGCACGCCTGTCATTAAGGTCAATTAAGTTCCACATCCTGTGGAGTGTCGAGCCCTATACAAGGCTGATCACATGGCCTTAGCCACGAATGTTCGAAGACTAGATCGTGGCCACTTTCAAGTTACGTTGCGATGCTTGCCTGCCCGACGAATCTTTATCGAACAACAGTTGGGTAGATGGTTGAGCATGCAGAATACTTGTCCAAAACACTGCGTAACCTCCCAAGTCTTAGTTGTTGTTCTAGTGATTCTGATTTAGTCAATCAGCCAAATCCTATTACGCCACGAAGACAGGTGAGGCAAGTTGTGATAACAATGCATGTAAGTAGGCTTTTAATATAAGAGAGATTTCAGATATCTCTTTTTATCATTGGACGACTGAGGTCTGCTTAGTATAGTTGCTGAAAAGCGAACGCAACTTCCGTTGCAAAATATCAGCAATGTGACCCTGGGACCAAATAAAAAAGCAAATACCTGGGTGGCAACTACTTTAGTAGTGATTCTGAGATGAGCCTATTAGTCATTGACCACGACATCCGTTGTACTGAGATGAAGTTGAGTATCGATTGAGATTAATCAACGATCAATCAACTACAGATAACTCTAACGTCATTCATTTGAAGCAACAGTCAAAAATTGTATTATAATTGAAGATGACATATTTCATTCACATCTACCTTACCGCATTCTGTCCACCTGGAGATTTCCGCCACTCCGGATTGGGCATGGAAAACAGCGCTCATTTCGACAGACGGTAATTCGGCATGGGGAACGCATGGCCCAACCAACTTAGTATGTAATGCCAGATGCATTCTTTGAAAGAAATAACACTGGTTTCAACAAGAAACCCTTTCCCGAGCGAATTGTGAATTAGATGGTGCGAGTCAATTCCAACCATAGTTCTGAGATATCGGGGGTCAGAGACCTGAAAATTTCTTAGCTCCCCGTCTGACGTGGCAAATACTCACAGCCGTACAATTACAGTCCCTAGTGTGATCTGATAGACGCGTTTATGGAAACCCACTGGAACTACTTTTTGGCGCCGAAAGGTCCTTGGTTCGAACCCGACCTCTGCCACTCGAATACCCCTGTCTAGGGTTAGGTAACCTGGCAGTTAGGCACCGGGAGTGTGCTTTAGCTGAACGATTCCGGTGGCTGGCGTAAAACTGTCCTACATTTTTAGGAAGCTGCTACGCAGTTCCAAACCACAGTGTGGAGGTCCAGGTGACTTTTTGTCAGACCTTCACCCGTTGGTTAACCTGGTTTTAGTTGCTCTTTGAGTTTCACAAATAAACTCACTCGTAAACTCTGTGGGTCACGGAGTGTCGGATAGTTTCTTTAACCGAGCACGTTTTTTTCTTAAGAGGTATCCATCGCTACGTGAAAGATCGGGGATAGTTCTTAAAACTATTACGCCTATCCACAATTTTCTTAGCATAAACACGTGGGATTCATGCTAGCTCCAACATTAGAAGAGCTAGCATCAGACCTGAACTGATCGCGCCAAATATAAAGTAATCGCTCTTGGAATGGGATCATCCTACACCTTATCGTTAATATGAGATAATCGAATACACCGACTGATGCAGTCGCTAACCTACCGGCGGAACTGTATGCCAAAAGCACAACTTTCAATGAGTGTCCAAAAACAATCAGGACACGTGAATAAACCTAAACCCGATAGCCCCAAGCCTGAAACACCCTCAACGCCAGGAGTGATTCTCTACTTGTTAGTGCCTTTACGTTCGGTCAAAATCAAAAGGACTCTCCTTGTTTTCTCAATGACACGTGAGCCAGAACCTCGCCTGTGACACCCATACCTCTTGATAAAGTTAGTGTAGGTTACTTCGTGAATCAACGGCGGCCAGCAGCCCTATTTCTCTTCACCATTATAAGTAGTATGAGTTGCGCGTGCTTACCATAACGCAATTTTGCTTCCCCGGGGTTTATCGCTCTCGCATAAGGTTTGCTTACGCTGTGGTTATTGTCTAGATTTTGTCGCCTATCCAAGTTTGCTCGCAATTTCGTCCCAACTCTGCTGACTGTCTCTTGCGCCGTTATCTCTGCATACGGTCTATTTACGCTACCTATATCCATGTTTAGTAATTGCTCGCTATTACTCCCAGAAAACCTTGCTTCCACACTGCCCTTTTTCTGCTCCTACCAATTGTGCTATTATTAACTGTACGTCCTTCTTAATCATTGATTTTTATCAATCCATTTCTTCATAGAACCAGTTCTCAACATAGCATCTACTGCCCTTATCCGTCTGTTCCTACTACCAATGAACTGCGTTTAGTCGGAGAGCTCAATCCTTTGGTGCCCGGATCTTATAGTTACTGTCGATCGTAACTTAGACGAGTGGCCTTGACTCCGGACAATTCGACGGACTTATCTACTTAGGTGGAGTTGGAAGGACGGTGAGAAGAGCGCGAATTACTGTTCTGTTAACCGATCGACCCTTCAATAACCAGCACGTTCGCTCATAAATCTCGGAGAACAGCACTGAAGCAGGACAGATACCGCAGAATATAACAGACTATCACCTCTATCTCTGTATTTTACCACGGATGCCATTTCGTTACGAATCTGGTCGTCTGTCCGTTTGTTTCTAACAGACGAGCGCTGTTCAGGCGCCAATCTGCAGCATATTCGGAACGACAGTTTGAGCAATCTAAGCTATCTGAATCACAAGATAAGTGGGACTACCGATTACTGTAACTACATGTGCAATCAATCGCATGCATCGAACCTATGGATGCCCCATACTAGAACTGCTGTTTTGACGGTTGAAATTCAAGAAAAATGCAAAAGGTATGCTAAGACTGAGTTCCAATGATGCAGGATTATCGGAATTTTCTGATTGAAGGAGTCTACATCATTGTTTTGGAACAGCGGAGAAACTAGCAGTAATCGGTCAGAGCAGATCCAAGCTATCCAGATTTGACCACACTGCATGACTAGACCAAAGCAAAAGGCAGGGTGCTTTTTGGTTAAACTTGTTGGGTCAGACGAGAACAAAAAGATCGCAGCTTGCGTCACTGCCTGTGCATATATACAAAGAGATGTTCAAAACTGCTATCGAGTGCCGTAGATCATTTCGTGAGGTTTTTGCTGAAAGAGATTGGGAAATGGAAGAATTAGACGCGAATTAGTCCACTTATGAGCCGTATTATGAGAGTTTCAAAAGTTATGCTGCATGAGGCTGATCAAGAGTTTGCACATCTCAAATTGTCATATAGTAAACTTCTCAAGAAATACCACGACATAAAATATAAAATCTTATCTGTGAAGTCATCTTTTACTTGTAAGTTAGTTGATTCTACGCTGCAAAACTTCCGATCTGAGGAAATGCCCACATAAAGCAACCTTTGATCATCACATGAATGCCCTTTCAACAAAGGGCACCAGTTTTATCCGGAAAAAGACAACCGTATACGTATTATAGTCAAACAGCTGCACGCCAGTAAACAAAAAAGGACAGCTCACAGATTGTCTTTAGACACTGCATTATGACTTGAAAATGTAGAAAGTTTTCGGTTGCATATGAGAAGCAGTAATCTGGAAGGACGAATAGCATGTAGTCTATAGCCACGAGGTGATCCAGTTATCAACCTGACTATGCGCGAAGTCACTTTGGATGGACATTTCAACAATTGGTTGAAATGCTGCGTTCAGCTGTAGCACCCTTTTGGTGCATAGCTGCCATGCCACCCGAAGGAAGCACGAGGGCTGGGATACTGCCAGGTTGCCCAAGCCTAGACAGGGGAAGTCGAGAGACGGAGGTCGGATTCGAACCGCGGACCTTCTGGTTAGGAAATTCGCGCTCTAACCACTTGAGCCATCTCATAAACTATATCTGCCAGTTTAACAGGTGCAGCCAAGGGTCGTGCGGTCCTTTGGACAACAATGCGCTCTAACCCTTGAGCCATCTCATAAACTATATCTGCCAGTTTAACAGGTGCAGCCAAGGGTCGTGCGGTCCTTTGGACAACAATGTGGCCATACCCGCTAATCGATGAGTATCCACCTAATCGGTTCAATTCCATTTGGTTGGTGGGGCCAAATGAAGATGGAATGTTTCGTTTGATTAAACTTTTTGAGAACCTGTTCAATTTCAGGCCAACGTCCTAGGAATAATCGAATTCTCCATGGAAATCGATGGTTAGTCGGCGCCACTGAGTAGATAAGATGACGAAGTATCCAGCTCGTTAGTACGGGTCACGCTATTGAGGGTTGTGGTTGTCTTAGCACCCGAAGTCATGAAAATCGCGAGTGTTTGACAAGCCTGATCGCTATATAAGGGATGTACGCAAGTGACCCAATGATGTCATGCCACTACCTCGGTTCATAGTGTATTAATATAGAGTAATAGGTAGAACAGGGTGTTCCGCCAAAATCCATCAACTAAGGATCTTAGTGTGAAAAATCACAGTACCGTAATGGATGGCAGCAAACTTACACAGCAGCGTTCTTCCCACTCAATATCACATAGGGCAAGGCCATGGACTGTAGCTTTTTGTTCAATTTCTCTGCAGTGCCCAGCGGTGTGTCCGAGCTTGTGCTCGCCTTGAGCAGCTGAAACGAAGAGAAAATCATGGGGACGGCCTTAAATCAAACGATAGACGGCTGCTGACCAATCACACCAAGAATAATATGGTTTTGTCTGTTTTCTTCACAACAGCCAAAGAAGAAACAAGATTTTCATCTCACACTGGATGAGGGGTTTTTAATTCGCAAAAGCTCGGTCACCGTGACGAATACTAACCTGTCCAAAACTCATGAAATTCGAGTTTGGTGTTTGGTAAGACTTTACCGATCGTTTGCCGTGAGCGAGTACACGATAAACTCAGCCCTATATCTGTACCCAGCCTCACACCACTTATTTTCATCTGACTGAAGACTATTCACTGGCGCGCGGTTGATGGCTCTCAGACAACACTACAACTCAAGAAAGCTTTAAGTGGGCCTCAAAGTAGGTGGTAGTATGCGGTACTATCTAAAAGACGTCAGTGGAGCATGGCGGTAAAATTACGATGTTTCGCTGCTATATGGACCAACAATAGAACAACAGTCATGCGAATAGAAATACCGCCGAATGAGTTTACTCAGATGTCTTCTTGGTTGTGATACCGTGGGTAATTGTGTGCAGTTTAGTCAGCCAGTGAATACTGGGGAAAATATAAAAAAAACCGAAGGTAGCAGTGGGGTCAACACGGTTTACCAGGTAAATTCACGCCTGAAAAGTACATCAGACAGGTTGGAATCATATCAGAAAATATAGCCTGGACTCACAAACTCTTCCTTGATCTTCTTCATTCTCTTCTCTGTTTTGTTCTTTCCCGAGCCCTTGCCATGGAATTTGTGGCTTAACTGACGGAAAGCTTCCTTTGAATTCAGCTGCCGTCCCAATTCATCCACGTACTCGAGTTTTACGTCCGGCTTGTAGTTTTTTATCTCTTTAAATTCCGTCAATGGTCCGCTGTAACGATCACGCTTAGCGAACTTCGCGTCGATGTCGTCGTAGCGAACGTCTTCCTGAACGAAATGCTTAGCCATCAGATTGACCATTGTTCCAGTACCAGTCTTCATGAAAACAACAGGAAGATGGTTAGTGGATATGAGTGCCAAAACATGGATACATTCTGATTGAATAATGCCAAATTACTCAACTACCACAATGGAGCTATCTGGACCCGTGGTGGAATTGAAGAGTTTCGCATGCGTCCAGCGGATTCCTCAAACACACGGCCACATGAAATTACCCAAAGTAACAGATCACATTCCCACTGACGAATAACGTTGTTGCAAATACCGAAAAAGAGGTTTGAAAACCGAGTGAGTTATCCATAGCACAACCAAAATAATAAACGGACATGCTGGTCACTTACTCTCTTTTCTTGACCTTTCTCAATATATCCCTTCTTTTCTGCAAGCTTCAGAGCCGAAAACACACCACAATCAAGACTTGGTTCATCATCTAGCACACCACCAAGCTGTGTGCTGGTGGAAGTTCTCTCACCACCAGTCTCAACGTCAGTTCTACCAGCTGGACGTGTTCTGCGGACCTGTCCATCACCAACTGTGTGCCACCGATCTGGAAAATAAATGTTTAAAAAGCTTAGTGTGCCTTAGCAGGACTAAAAGTCTCATAAGTTTTTGATAACCGCACCGAATTCGGAGGATGGGGGAGGTTGGTTGGATAGCACAACATAAGAAGTGTAGGAATCGAGTGAAGAAATCTACATCGTGGTTTAATGGTACAAGAGTTTATCGACTGGTTCGATTCCATTTAGTCCCTTAATCCTAGAGCCTGATGTCCACATCACCCTTGCATAAACAGCACTCGTCCTGCTTTGTTACAATTATTCTCACTGGTGGGTTTCCATTAGGTCTTGCGGGCGACTGTGCTTTGCGATACAAGCGCTTTGAATGCTAAGTATGAGTGAAGTTCAGAGGGCCCAACCAGTCGGCCTTTGGTGGGCGCCAAAACATGCGGACCTATTCATAATCGCGCCGTCCCACTGTAATGGCGAAAATAGTGGATATTATCGAGAACTTGGTAAATACTGAGTTATCAAGCGCTGCTTCATTTCAGGTTGCACACGGAATCAGTACTGCAAGTGCGACACGTCCCTACGAATGGTTCGGTGTTCCTAGCCGAAGAGCCCACTGGTGTTGTGAGATATTCTCAGTAGCGCTGATGATATAAATAGTTTAACTAGACAGTAAGTTTATCTGTTTGAATTATTTTCTTCGTGTTGTACTCTCCTTGGGATTAAGTCGACCAATCTGTAGGCAAAAAATGTTTCCTCTTTGGTAACAAGTGCTTGCTCGAGGTTGGATCGCAAAAGAAAAATCCGTGCGGTCAAAGCTTCTTTGAAGATTTCTTACACCAAGGGCCGATCGGTGTTATTTCCCCCTAGGGAAATGTAAGATACATCGTCGATCCACCAGACTTCCGACGGAAAATGCCTCCAGCTGATTTCACTGCGGAAATTCTGAAACCAAACCCCAAAGCTGCTGAAAAAATAAACACTAGCCTAGCTATGTATAATATGGAATGGACAGGATGCCAGGTAGGCACCTCAGTCTTAGTCATATAGTGTGCACACAAGGTCACCCGTTGTTTAAAAGCATATGGAACTTCTCAGTCCATGATGTTTAAGTTTGAGGTGTTTGGAACCAAACTCACTTAACTACCGAATAAGAGTGAACCTACATGCGAATACCATGCAGAATACTGTGACAGTGCGAAATGTTAAAAAAGCGGGGAATTAAAAAATCTGGACCGTGAGCCGGCAGCTCAAACAAACTAAGATTTTGAGGTGGATCACACATAGTGTATGAACTGGTAAATACTTCCTTTTATCCCTCAAAATGACTGACCATGGAGTCGCAAGGTCACCATAGTATACGTAAAGATTCGAAATGCGCACATTTTCTGGGCTGACCTCGTTGAAGATTTTGTCCATGCTGAAGATCAGTTCTTCCCACATTTCCGGTCTCAAATGATCTGTTTGTCTTCTCATTTCATGCGCTCTTGCTGGTGTGTTGTGCTCAGGCTCGGCACATCAATTGGGTGATCAAACGAAAACCAGTGTCACGCCCAAATGGAGCTCAGGTAGGGATGAGAGGGCACTCGATTGACTACAGCGCATTTTTTACGACCTGTTTTCTATGTCGGCGTACTTTTCGTAACTATAGGCTGCAGTACTAGTGTAATTTTTTTTCAAAAGCGATCGCGAAGAAACGTGACCAGTGCTTTCGGTCGGTTGTATTTTGTTGGTCCTCCTGCCCAGGTTGCGGCAACACACAAAATCAGGATCAGACACTGGTGAACTGTGTCACTGCTCGGAGAAGCTAAACGAACCATTACAGGTATAAAGGTAACCAACTTCTTGAGTCCAGAAAAAGCCAAACAAGTTCTGTAGTATCAGAAATTTCATCCTATCAGGCCTATAAAGATGTTTGGATTAGCTAACTGCCATGAAATCCAAATTAGTTCCCGTATACAATTTTCTCGTAATATACAATGAACTGAATTGCGGTCGTTTCAAAATAAAAGGTTTTCGTGATCGCCACCATACTTTGCTACTTTTTGTGGGCTGAAAGGCTTCTTGCGTGAATCCACGTAAGGACATTTGAAAAGTCTAAAAGACAAGTTTGAACGTGCATTTGAGATGTCGGAAATCCTCGGGTAAATTGGCTGCACAGTACCACTATGTGGTCGTGCTGAGAGTGGTTTAATGTCAAGTAAATCCACTGACAGCATTTGCACAGGTCTCCCACGATTGCAAATATCGAACTCCCATTGGCGACAGCACAACTGATGAACAGTATTAGCTTTCAGCGCTACAAAATCCACCGAAAGCCAAACCTGTTCCAGGGTGCGGACATATCATTTGAGAGAGAGAGAGAGACAGCACGTGGGTACACGCTCAGAGTGGAGCTCGGAGTTGGGGAACCAAATTGCCAACGACCCAGCTTGTAAAAAGAATAACAGGTGGCAGGTTGTTAGCGGTACTGTCTGAGGGTGCTTTGTCTGACTATCCAACAAATTTTGAGTTGAAATTTCTTTTCAACGGATGAATAAACTGTCCATCTAGTGAAATACACTCATTTGCAAAGAAATGTGGTTTTTCGAAAGATTCACCTGGAAACCAGCTGAATCTCTCGTCTATGAGTTTATGGGTAGTGTATTACGTCTAAATTGTTGATATGTACGCCGAACTTGTTAACTGATTTGAAAACGTCTTATCGTCATCCGAGGAGACATCTTCAGTGTACGGTCATGTGACTAGGTAAATCAACATCAGTACAGAACTCGGTTAATAGTAAGCTCATTAACGATGACCCGAGAAACGTGCTCCACAAGACCCAGATAGAAGCCAAACAACAGAAAAACTGACTATAAATCGCACTGTCGACCGTTAGTTGTGGTTCTAGCTCAAAAAACTTATTGCACCAAGTAGATGAAATGTCAACCAGTTGGTGAATATTCTAACGGGTGTAATTCAGACCCGTAGAACAGATGGACGGTAGCGATGTTAGAATTCCAAAGGATGATTACTGGAATAATCAAACACCTCATCTAACTTCGTTGAACTCATTGATGGTGAGGAATGAAAGGTAACAAACACGGGAGTAAGTTCGCATGAATGCGGTAAAGAAAATAAGATGGGGTTTTGGATGACAAGGTACGTTCTGCATACTTTTTCCATTAGTCGAATCGGAAAGGATTCAGATTCGTCTTAATTTTGGTCACTGCTATGTCATACTGGTCATCTTCACAGTGGGCTTCTGGACTCCAGATGATCCACACTAGGGTGGCTCCAAGAATTAATCTTTCAAGGTCCTCTAGTTCGGCCTAGTCTCCTTACAAAATCCTACCATATCCGAGTAAGCACCTGAAAATACCGATGGCTAGTTTTCAAAAACCTGAAAAAAATTCACCCTCGTAAAAACTATTTATTCCAAGTAGCAAAAAAGCTTGTCAGCATAAAATTAACTTACTCGAATTAGGCTTCTGTTCATCGGCGGAGTCGTGTTCGTCACTCATAGACATGTGGTCGTCTTCTTTTCTCCCCATACCCCAATCAACGTGGGAAAGTGGCTGCTTTATGTCTGCCTCATCATCCGAATATTCAGCCTTTATTTGGGTTAACGGGGCGTTTTGCCTTATTGCTTCCTGCAGACCGGCTCCTATGGACTTGTAAAATTCGGCTGTGGAGTCAAATACCACACCACCACGGCTTTCCGGCTTACCGGCTTGTGGTAAAGATTCTGTCGGTCCCGGCTTACGGGTTAACAGTTGTGCGGCCACCTGCACAAAGCGAAAACATAGTTTAGAATTAGTGAGAAATTGTCAGATATAGGCTGTTTCTCCGCACATTTATTCAAGGGCCATGCGTAGAACAATGAGAGGAAAGCAGCCTTGAAATGAGAAGAAGAATACAACTTTCGCATTGGAAACAGCACAGATTGGTGGTACCGGTGGTCTACTGCATATGACATAGATCGTGTATTCAGTACTAACAAGACTGCATAGGCTGTGTTGTTGAGAAAACCGTGGACAATTCACCTCCGAAAACAAATGGCAAGTCTTGAATAATGGAACAACGTCATTATGTCAACTGTAAACGCTGACTTGCTTTGGTAGAATAGAATAACATCAATTCTTTCAGGATTGATCAGAATTCCACCTGGCCCAGTTGTTTAGTGCGCTGACTAAGTCAGCGTCACAGGAATTTGAAACCACAATAATTTCGAACAATGCATACATGGCATGGAAATTTGATTCATCAACTGAACGCATAAAAAGGGAACGAACTATCTGGTTGGAGAGACACATTCAGCCAAACAATACAGAAAACTCGCGAATCAGCTGGAGCCCTATCCGTACAAACCACTGTAATGTGTAAACCGGAGGCTAGTGTGCGGATATAATCAAGTGAGACTACATGTATAATTCGATGCGAAATAGTAGGAACTAATCACACGTAGGCACACCTCTGGAAGACGTATGTGTCCCCTAACTGATTTAGATAACAATAAAACGCCAGAACTGACACTTCCATTTATGATGGGTACGGCGTTCCCTATGATCAACTAGCACGGGAATGCAAGTTTCAAGCGATTAAGCAAGTATACAGTAAATTTTCACAGAAGAATAGGGTAAGGCACTAACCTGAAGTCTTATAAGATCTGGTCCGAACCTTTCCAGATTTGTGCACATATATACCGTGGACATAACCTCACCCAACACGTTTCTTCACGAATGCAGTTCAGACAAAACAAGATATCATGTTCCCTGTGTTGGGTGCTTGAACAGTGACCAAGTTGGGGCAGACTGTCACAACTTTAATAGGAAAAACTCAATTCCTATGTGAACCTGTGGTAAGAAAATCCGCAAGGAAGCAGTACCTTAAGTGCCACCTTGCTAAAACGTTACGCGCGGCTGCTGGTGTCGTGTTGTTGCTCTCTAGCTGAGTTCGTCCTCGTCTTTTGTTGCCGTTTCAGGGTCTCAGAACTCACACAGAACATAGGTTTGTGTTTATAGCTAATAAGCTGGACAGCCGAGCCCGTTCTGACGAGTACCAGTTTGGGTTCTTAACTAATTTTTGGTACTCCAGATTTCAATCAAGCAGAAGACTAATTCGAGCTTTCAGCTTACCTCTTCCGGTTTCACATAGACGCTAGATTTGGCCTGTGCTATGCGACTAATGGTTTTTTCAATCTCTCCACGAAGCTCATCTTCTCCAATCAACTGGTCTCCGATAGATTCCAATTGGTTAACATCTGCGTCATCTACGAAAGAGACAGGAAACACAGCACTGATGGAAACTTGTTGATGTGATCATGATGGATATTTCAATGGACAGTGGTCGACGACTTCACAGCCATACTTAGTGTCAGGTTTAATAGGCTAACCAAAAATGATGGTGGTGATCACTGAGCCCAAGTGACGAGATGAACCAGAGTAGCTAAGTGAATAAAATTACGGGCTGCCATTTAGAACACTAAAGTTCGAATCCCCGCATGAGGGCTTTCAGACTGGCTGCCTACCGATTCACTTCCAGAACAAAGTGCAGAACTATACTAAAGTTAAAAGATTCCGGAGATAACACCTTAAGAGACGATGAAAGTAAACCTTGCTGAGGCCAACATCATCAGTGGCGGTAACGCCAGATGAGAACACCGGTGCTACACTGCAACACAACCATGTCAATTTATTTTAATAATGCTTTAAAATGGAGAAAAGACACGGGACAGGAAAGGGGCCTAAGGCTAGCCTACCAAAAAAATTGAAGCGAGATGGCTCAGTGGTTAGAGCGCGAATTTACTGACCGTAAGATCCGTGGTTAGAACCCAGCCTTTGCATCTCGACTTATCCTGTCCTGGCTTGGGTAACCTGACAGTATCTCAGCCCTTGTGCTTCTTTCGGGTGACATGGCAGTTACCAACGAAAGGGTGCCATAGCTGAAAGATTTTTTACCACAAACAACCGACTTGCCTGCATCCTCATAACTGTCACACAATCTGGATAGAAACTGTCAGCATGACCACTACTGACTCGATTAGCCGCCATTTGGTTGTCTTCAGTCAAACATAAGAAGAGCCATGTGGATCCTATTCTGGAAGGCAAATAGCACCCAAACATTCCGCAACATCCTTCATTCACTTCTACCATACCAAATTCTGTCCACCTGGGGATTTCCGCTACTCTGAATTGGGTATGGAAAACGGCGCTCATCCCGACAGGCGGTAATTCAGAATGGCCCGGCCAACTAAGCTTGTAATGCTGGATGTATTAGTTGAAAGAAATAATATGGGCTTTAACAAAACCCGTCTCACGAGCAAATTGCGCGTTCGATGGTCCGAGTCAATTCGGACAACACTTTTGAGATATCGGGGGTCAGAGACCTGAAAATCTCTTAGATCCCCGTCTGACGTGGCGAATTCTCACAGCCGTATAATTACAGCCCCAGGAATGGCCTGACAGACGTTTCAATTTGGACTCACTGAAAGTACTTTTGGGCGCCACAAGTGGAGCAAATTCTGGCATTCGAGGTTTGTGTGTTCACACCGTCTGTCACATTACCGTCAGAGCTAATGCAACCTCCGATTTACGTGTGTCCCGCAACCTGAAGTGTCACTCCTTGAATTTTCAGAGGCATGCTCAAAGGATGTACATCGCGCAACGTGAATTTGCAGCTTGTGGGCACGAAGCATATGTCGTACGGACTGAATGACCTTGGTCAGCTGTTCCAGTGATACTTGCGCTACCTGCTCAGTTTCCAAAATGAGGACAATACCATCTATATACTCCATGTTGATAAGGTTCTCCCTTGGAGAGATCTGAACACCGGGGTTTCGTAGACCTTCCAGTGTTCGCTTCACTATCTCATCAATAACGAAATGGGACAAAATGGAGGGAGTGGACATCCGTCTAGGACACAACATGCAGGAAAGCATTTGACGAGCTCCTCATACACTCTCAGAAGCACAAAAGTGAGTGAATACAAGCAACGCATGAAATTCACGAAGTTCTGTGGCCCTGTTGTGCAAGCGTGTTGAAAAGAACTGATCGGTCAACAGAATCGGACCGACAGAATGGCTGCCAAGTCAAGGAACATCAAGACTGTAGGGTGCTTGTACGCAAGTCGTTCTCAATTGATGGGGCGTGAAAATGTGATCAACATGGCTCCTTTCATGCAGGAATCCTGCTTTCTGTTATCGAGTAGTCATATATTGGAGTAGCCTAGAGAATAGTAAGCGATGTTGATTAACCGTACAAAAACGGGCATTAACCAAATGTAATTAGGTAAGGCTGTCGGCAACAAAATGAACACGATTAGCATAATTCGAGGCCACACAATCAAGCGCTAACCACCATTATGCATCCCCTCCCTAGATTTCAAAACAATCTTGGACTAAATACAAGTTTCTGCTTTATGTGGGAGCGTCTTCTCATGGATTCCAGCCATGGTTATAATGTGTTATTTTTAAGCAGACAATCACAAGCTATCAGAGATGGGGGTATCAAAGGAGTACCATGCTACTACACTGTTGCCTGCATACTGCTTGTTAACATACAATAGTACGCTCACCATAGGACGTCGTGGCCGATAGGGTATCCATTAGATCAATGGAACTTGGCTGTTCAGCTTCGTGGACAACACTGTCTGAATCTGTACGACGGGTAGAGCGTTTGCCAAGGTCAGAGGTTCCTGTAGGGTCCAGTTGTTGATCAGAGCTAATCAAGTCGTCGGCAGTCAACGCACTTCGCACTCGAGTCTTCACGCGGCGGGTCCGCTTTTTGAATTTGGCCTGCAATTCATCGTGCGTGAAGTATTCCGACGCAACACGCAATTCAGTATCTGGAAGTGATTGCTAAGGAAGGCGGGAAGTGACGGAAGACAAATAAAATAACGGAGCGACAGGAAAAGATAACAGACAACACTGAAAAACATATTGTGATTCGTGGACTCTGTCTATCTGAGTAACCTCAAGCACCATGGAATAGGCTAGTGGGCTTTCGGTGCTTTGCTCATTATTTACAATTTCTAAAAAAAGTGGAAAGATTAGTTGTCTGTTGGGGAAACTGTTTGTTGTTCAGGTTATATATATTTGATGTCGTTTTGTGCTAAAAACTGGACACTGGACAATCGAGATGACATCACCAGTGCGTTGTGGATATGTGGTAACGAAAAATTTGCAACCAAACTGCAGAGCTCGGTGGACATACCAATGGCCGAAAACTATTCAGTAAGGTTTTCATTAAGGGACTTCTCATAAGGTTGCTGAAAACTTCGACAGCTCAAGACCGGGTTCGCCCTTCTTGAGGGTCATCATCTAGGCGCAGTTCCCGGATTAGTAAGGTGTTCTGGATTAGCAAACAGACAGAATATGGAAAGACCAAAAAGGAAAGGCTAAGATTTTGTTAATCCCAATGGCCGGTAACAACAATAACAATGGAGGATACGTGAACCGTGCTAGTGAATTTTAAGAACGCAAAATAATTAAGCAGCGTCAAATCTGTTTGCAAACATTGAGCGAACCAATCAGGACACGCCGGTGACTCCGATGGGTGGATGGGCTACTGAAACTTATTATTTTTGTTTCTTTTTTCATTAAGAGGCTGCAAAAGGGTTCTTGTATGAAGTGCAGGAAAGAGAAAACTCCAAAATCCGCGTATCTATAGAAAAACAAACAGCGCACCGAATGACCAATGTTCGTGCACACAAAAACTCGCACGTAGGTGATGTTTAGCCGCTTTTGGTTGCATTTCGCAACCTCTTGCCGTTAGACCACAAACGGAAAGGTTAAACTATAATCAAGAATAAATACGCAATCTGAAGGCAGCGCCCCAGATACAGTGAAGCTTGCGACAGGTCGATAAAATGCAGTAATATGGAGGGAACTCGGGACCTATTCGGTGCACAGGTACCCATTAGGATAGCTTTCAACACGTTTCTGAATAGAATGCCTCTTGCTGAAAGATTCCGCTGATACCACTGGTTACGGAACACAGGTGAAGCCTTAAACTTATCGTGCTCCATTCAAATTTTTGATACGATACCCTCCATTACAAATCCGAATTAATTGAAAATCGGAGTCGTTTTTGGCAGGTGTACGTATTTCAAAGGGACGGAATGAAACGGGAATTCGTCATGTTGATGACGCGCAGTACAATGCGCTGAGTGCTTAGGCGAATTAGTGCCCTAATTAGAGAAACAAGTAACTTTTATGCACGTCAAACCAAAATGTTCGGAACCAATTTATAAAAAAATGGGAATATAGCCTCGGACGCGCAGCTTGAATAGGCAGGGTCTCAGAGATGAATCAGTTAGCAGGCACGGTATGCGAAATCAAATGGCGAAGCCATACTGGCCCGTTAGAATGCTCTGAAACAAGTCCAACAATCGATCCATCCGTTCGCGATTTTAATTGCGACTGCCCGTGCCTGAAATAAGAGACTCCCAAATATGCGTGCCTACCAGTTAACCAATAATCTTTCACACAATTAGAAAGAAAAATCATATACCTTTCCCGCCCGAAGTTCCGCGTTAAGTTGCTCCAGCATCCGCTCGGTCTGTGGAACGTAAGTACCTTCTGAACCTAGAACGAACTGTGAGTTCTTTTGTCCGGAGATATCTGCATCATATTTGCTCAGAATGCTCTTTTGACGCAGACCCAACAACACATCCTCATCCTCTTCGTCAGCAATACCAGCAAGACCAGCGGTTTTCCGCACATTTTCGCGGTTACGATCGGCCTTCTCATCATCAACTATATTGACGTTCACCAAAACATCTGTGTCCGCTTCTTCTTCCAGAACACCTAGAAATCGAAAAGAAATGGGGTGACTAGAAGTTTGTCTGCCTAAACATGACATGCCTCTGGAAGCATCCTAGGTTGGTTACAAAATCATGATTTCGAAATGACTGCAAAATGCGTACATCGTCGAAGGCGAATGAACAAGGGAATAAATTATGTTGAGATTGTGGGGGCATATTGGCAACTCAACGGATAGTCCCTATCATCAAGCTCAGCGAACAGAACGACAGCTAACAACTCAGCCAATTTAACTAGCCACCCAGTGGCAAGGCTCGATCAAACTGCACATTAGTCGACCCCATTGGAGACCGACCAAAGTAGCCTCTTCAGACGTTTGTTTTGTACATCAGCTAAACAGCACCGGAGTCGATGGATTTAGTTTGAGGATAAGGTTGATAGCTTGTGCTTCAAAGGATGCCTCACATTAGTTTGTACGATCTATTTACCGTCCATAACATTAAGAATATACTTGAAATTGATATTGGACCGAATTTACACTCAGCATTACGTATGGTGAACAAAACTGTTCATGGTCTAATTGTCAAATGCCTTCAATTGCTTGGTTTCTCTGCAGCAACGTACCAACAATTCAATAAGTTTATTTCAAGGGATACAGTGTACAGACGAACCAATGGATGAATCAAGAGAAAATAGGAATGAAGGTGCGTAGCTTCTAGGACAAAATCCCATCTTCAGTTGTACAAAAGTTGCAAGATATGCTGAAAACCTTAATCAAGCACCATGTGTTCTGTGACCTCTAGAAATAGGGCTATACAAATGGAGTCACGCCGTTTCTCAGGGCAGCCTAATAAATACGTACGAAACTGCGTGCAAACTCGATGAGATTAGATCAGTGAATAGACGTGAACAGCCACGTAAACCTAGTTAACAACTTAGCCCAGTTGAGATCTATCATTACATGTAGATGCGTTAGATTGATAACTCCAATAATACACAAAGGCCGATGCCCCGGTTACGGGTACTTTCAGAGTTTATGCAAGAGCACCAATCACAGAAAACGTGGATCGTATGTCAAAAACTGCGCACACGCTTCTTTAAACTCCAAGCTAGTGAGCTTAGTCCACCCTGGAGAGGTCCAACGTAGAACAAAGTAGAACATAAGGTTGACGGAAACTCGGGAACTGCACCTACCTGATAAGCCCCAAAAAGGGCGAAACCGGTCATGGGCTGTCGACGGATTTTCAGCAACCTTATGAGCAGTTAATTACAAAGAAATACAATTATACTATTGGAACAATGATGCAGCAAAGATTCAGTAACTAGAGGAAAACAGGAAAATCAGACCAGCCACCAAGTTTATTGACAACTGATTAATATTTCCATCGATTCACAGCTAGACCGTATCTGTCAATTATCACTTTATCAACAACTTTCAGTACCAAGGGAAATTGGATGAGTCAGTGGTCGACAAATTATGTAAACGAAACCAGTTCCACCGACTTCCCACACTAGCTTCCGGTTTGTCTACTAATCAGATCTGGAACTAAACGTAAAATGCCTCAGTAATGCTACCACTGACGCACGATGAAAGATGTCCCAAACTGTAGAACAAGTTCGCTAAAGAATGATTCAGCAGTGAATAAACGTTCCCCGTCTCCTTCTTCATCAACCGGAGCAGCCTGGTTGGTGGCTGTTCCGTCTCATCAGCTGAATGTGAACTGACTACAAACTGTCACTCAAGCCACAAGAATACTTTCAAGAAGTTCTTCCGTTCCTCCGTGGATTTTCATCGTAAACGACTTAAGGGATGGGTTTGGACGGTTCATAGTTCACCCAATGTTCGACAAATGAGAAAGCGTGTACATAAAAGTGCATTTCCAGCTGTTAGAACTTTTCACGCAAATTAGGAAATCACCTTTATCCTTCAGTGTCAGTATGACGGTTTGGCCCTCACGGAAGCTGTCAATCTTGTGTTCTACCTTTAGGCCAGTAAGGTCAGACGACTCGTACTGGCTGACCTTGGGTGGAAGTTCGGCATCCAACTGCTCATCCATTTCGGACAGCAACTTAGCCTAAAACAGAAAAGCGGTCGGAAATACAGAGATAAAACTTACTCTAGCTTGCGCTTGTTTCTTGATCCTTTCCTTCTCCCGAATCTTTTCAACCCATGACATTGCCGATATATCTTTTTCACTGGGCTCGTAAAGTGTGCTACTAGCCAGTTTGTCGTAGAGAGAACGCTTTTCTTTATGAACGGCTAGCTTCTGCTTCAAAGCTTCCTCCTCCCGTTGCTTACGGACGTCCTTAGCGGGGGCGTGTACATAATTTTCTGACTGGTTGTCAACAATACCCCCCTCTCCTTTATCATCGTCAAGCTCCAAGGGAGCCAGACCTAGTTTGGCCCGCAGAGCACTGGACAGATCAGTATGAATAGTACAAAAAATGTCTCACTTTGTTTCTTCTACGGATAGTGATACATCACCCCCAGCTCCGTTACTGGAAGGAAATGAGGACTCATCTAAAATGATTGTCCCGAGTCAATTAAATCAACAAAAACTAACCAGTGATTTCTTCACGGTTTCGATGTCTTTTTACTTTGCGTCGTGGAGCGTCTTCATCTTCGAAAGGTGACCTCGCACGTTCTCGGGACTTGTGATGACGTTTTTTTCGGTCTGACAAGTTTTCACCCTTCTCAGGCATTATTCAGCAGAGTAGATTAACAAGCTGCAAAAAAATAAGAGAGATAGTGCATATCGATTAGCAAAAATAGTCCTCCTTGGATCTAACGATGACTGGTTGTTGGGAAGGTCAGACTCCTGAATGTAACTCAAGAATGTCCGAAGCACCCAGGAAGTGTCAAGCCCACCAAAAAAGTACCTCAGGAAGGCAGCTGAGTCTTCGGACTAAACAAGTCAAATGCCAGTTGGATGTTCAGCAGTCCACATGCGATTACTTACGATGCTTGAATGTTCGAGCGCGCAACAGATGCAGTGTCAATTAATCATCCAGACTGGATTCAAGGTCGTGAGAACTGTAACGTTTCTTGTACATTTACACTTGTCTGTTCTTGATGCGTGAGTCTCTTTCCGTCACCGGGGCTGAGTTGACAGTAAGTTACAACACCAAACGATACATGCCTGAGGACTGATAATGCGAGGGGACTGTAAAATGTAGAGGAAATTACATAACAAGGGAAGGGTCGGAAATAATGCTTTTAGAAACTCTAAACG
Organism: Opisthorchis viverrini; assembly: GCF_000715545.1. NCBI lineage: Eukaryota > Metazoa > Platyhelminthes > Trematoda > Opisthorchiida > Opisthorchiidae > Opisthorchis > Opisthorchis viverrini. The sequence goes on along the minus strand of NW_008752136.1, from coordinate 98,951 downwards.
GGCGTACGGGAAGCCTTGAGATATTATCCTGAAACTATCGCGATGTAACAAAGGTGGCAGTCTGAGATTTCAAACCAACCGGCTAACCAATCAGCTATGAACCATGCAAGAAGCAATACTGATTGTGTTTAGGCCTTTCACCGAAATATTCTTGGCCTCCCTAGAGTGATAGTGTGGTTGGGATCGGTAGATGAAGTTGAATAGATAGAAATATGGTCAGACTGGAGGCAGAACGGTGAGCATTTGCTCTACTACGGTGAAGATTCCATATACTACTGTGAACAAAGAACAGTAGGAAACGTAAGTGAGCAGAAGTTACGGCCCGCAGATTGCTGAAGACTAGCAGCTTTGCGACTAACAACCACATCACTGACATTGCGGGTAACGGCAATGCCGGAGATACGAACGGGCGCATTCCGGAACGTGTGTTGTGAGAAAGGTGCACTCGCCTGTGTTTACGTAAACCACGCAGAGAGGCCGTGTGCACCGTTAGCGTTGACGTTTTAGTACAGCAGTAGAGCAGTAAAGCACAACCTATTTTTCTGGCTCATAGAAAGTGTGCAGAGAAGCAAAATTAAGCAAGCATAAAAACTGGAGAATAAGTTGCAGGTCGCTGACATAAAGACCGCTGGTGATGTTGTCGGAATAAAAAGCATCATTCGGAACACGAACCTCCCAGGGATGAGCAACGAACCGATGCATACAATCCCATTGAGCGGAAGGGTGATGCCAGATTTGTTGGTATGGAGGGCTGGGTAAAACGTGCATAAGTAAACAGGAATGAATGATCCGATAGTTATGAGCTTGGTGGAAGAGCTTGTAGAGTTTACAATGCTGCGGTGCGCTCCATAGACACCTGGCCGCTGCGCGCTTGGGAAGTCAAAAGACTCTCCCCGTGTGACCATCGATGTCTTCTGAGCATTGCTCGAACACCACATCAGTAACATTGAAGTACATGTAATGATTTTCGGGAAAGACAATTTGCCTAACCATGCGAAGGGTGGAAACGATCCAGCAGAGGTCAAACACAATTTCGGCAACAAAGTATGGAAGCCATTACTAGCAAACTGAGGTGCGTTAGTCTCCCTGGATGAGGAATTATATAAATGGTTGGAGCCTTTGTCAGATATGGCCGGGTCGCAACCTTAATGGCGTTTGTGCATCTAATTTTTTGCCTTTAACGCATAGCTTCCCGCTTTCTCTTGAATTTAATTCACTGACAACCCTGTATTTATCCCTACATTACATCAGCTACCTCCTCCAACCCACATCTATCTATCCCACCTCCCAGAACTACCAGTGAACAAAACTGTTGTAGCTAGAACCAATTTACGGCAAGTACGCCGTTTTACAGCTGATGATGAAGAGTAAATGTTGGCAGGCCAGCGTCGTACGTAAGTCCCAACAGCCTGTTAATCGTAACATCTGCTAATGAGCGACCGCCCCCAGAGTGTGGATTGGGAGTTACTCTATGGTTCAACAAGGAAGCGCCCAGGATTTCTGCCATGGTCCTTTCCCTATTCGCTCTTCTCAAGGCGCACTTGAAGGTGTGCACAAACGCATCATTCTGGCTTTTAGACTGGGGGTGAAAGTAATGTGTGTGGACGAATTCCTTTGGACGAAATCACCAGACTGGTGGAATGTGGACTAGAAGCCGCTGTCGTACATGGTGGTTTTCGGGAGGCCAAATGTTGAAATCTGATGTCGAGGTTTCGTGATTACAGCCATTGTTGTGATCTGACAGACGGCAAAAACATCGGGCTACTTCCTGAAAGCATCACCAGCGATTATTAGGGTTTGCCCGTTAACTCGTCTGGTGAAATCCACACGGATACGCTGTCATGGTATTTCTGCTAATGACCAAGACTGCAGTGATTGTCCGTTGGGTAACTCCTGAGCTGCTGCGACCTGGAGCAGCTCCCACATACATGCCCCATTCGATCATATATACCTGGACGATTTTCATTCTGAAACTGAACGAAGACTCGATGGCAAGTATTGGTGGGAACGACGATCCGCTTAACAAAAAAGGCTCTCAGAAAAACTGGTGTCAGGTTTCTGAAAATAATCCCAGAATGCGTGAGACCTACTGAGACTCCAAAGCACCGCCAAAATCGACCACAGGACAACCTGGAGTAAAGGTCAAAAGTGCGCTTTAAATACCGCGATACCCCCTTTTAACTTCTGCACCTATCTTCTGGCAGTAAAGTTATTTTGCTTCTCTTTGGTGAGTCTTTTTTCCGACACTAATGCACTGAAGCAGGGATGGCAGTTAGTTACAAATAAACAACGAACTTGGCTATTGAAATGGTTACCAAGTCATCCTGAAAAATTGGTTCTTGACCAGGTGGTTCGGTGGTAACTGATAGCTGTCGTTTTTTTGGTGGCATCCAGAACAAAGTCAAAGGCAGCCGATTTATGGTCCCCAACAGCGTAGCATGAACTTCCGGTTAGACGGCAACGGCTACTATGACGGTATCCGTAGGTCCCACCGTATGAGAGTCAGTCAAGCACTTGTCTGATCTCTTTGTTTGCATTTGGGAAAAGGAGTCTGTCACGGACAAATGGGGAGAGTCGGTGATAGTGCCCATTTTCAAAAAATGGACTCGTAGTGAGCGTGGCAACCACAAGGGATCAGCTTGACCCTGATCGTAACGAGACTGTTAGCGTCACTGGTGCTTTGTCGCCTTACGGTGGCTCGTAAACCACTGATTCGGGAGCAGTAAGAAGGGTTCAGGCCTGGTAGGGGTTGTGCTGACGAAATTCTCACACTCCGTCAGGTGCTAGAAAAGCACCATACGTAAAAGCGACCCACAGTTCTAGTGTTCCTGGATTTCCAAGGCGTACTTAACTCGGTTGACCGGTCTGTTCTTCTTGGTACGCTTGCCCACCAAGGAATATCCCGAAAATTAGTGAACATTATGAGTTCTTGGTATTCCCAAACTTCCGGACGTGTGGGAGTATACGGCGAGTTCTCCAAAAGCTTCCGTACAGAAAGTGGCGTCCGTCACGGATGCCCACTTTGTCCAAATGGCCTGTGACGAAAATCTCCATCTGGAATCTGAAGACGAGATCGTCCTCATCTTCGAAGAGGAGATAAGGCGCAGGCGTTTTTAGATGAACTGACAAGAGTCGCCCCATCCATTGGTATGCACTTTGCACCAGCTTCCGGTGGTCGTGTTGAAGGAGACCAGCTGAGCTGTTCTTCGGAGTGTTCAGCTTATCACTCAAAAAGACGATTTTTGGAATGAATTGCCGTTCCGTCTTTTTTGCATACCGTTTTGCTGACACTTGTTTTCCTAATCGAATCAGCTGAAATAGGGTGCGGCTGTTGCCCGCAGTGAAAGCTTTCTCCATCTCCTGTGCATTCGCAAACTACGAGTATTCTGTCATCCCTCAAACTCGTGATTATCCGGCGTTTGAGGGATCTGCGTGCGCTATCATAGTCGCCAGTTTCTGGTATGGCCCTTCTGACCGCAATAAGATATGCTGATCGCATCATCATCACCACCATCGACAGCATGAAATCAGTGTTCAACAATGATGATTCGCTGCCGTACAACCATGACTTACCTGAGAGTCATATTGTGAAGAAAAGAATAAGCGTTAAAGAGGAAGGGACTTAGTGCTAGCTCAGGCACAGTGAGGACCACGCGGTCCCCATCCTGGAAGGCGAGTAGCACCGACAGTACTCAAACGTTTCATAATCTCCTTTATACCCTTCTGTCATGTCAAGGGTTGGCCACGTCTCTGCTTCGGCCACTCCGAGTTGGGAGTAGAAGACAGCACTATCTTCGGAAAACGATGGTTAGGCATACGCAACACATGTCCCAACCGACGGAGCTTCTGGTGCTGGATACATCCTCCTATGAAAACTCCCAACACACAACCGAAAACTCGCTTTCTAGCTGCCTCGTTACGGATTCGCCGACGCTAACCCACACGATTGTTGTGTTTTTAATGTTTTTCAAAACGCTTCATTGCTTAATGCCAAATCACTTCTTGTTTCAGCTCGCAGTGTCAAAGCCCATCTTTTGGGCTCTGTCTTTTCTGTTCTTATTCTGATTGTCGCCGCACTCCGTCACTAGCCGGACGCAACAATTTATTCATCAAAATATTTTCATCGAAAGAGGGACCGGTTTTTACGTCCTGGACGGTTCGATACTGATCCCAATACTCCAGACTCGGCAGATATCCGGGAACACTGGTTTTGTACTTTCACGAATTTCCTAGAGTCCATCGCTTCTCATTCACCATATAACACAGCTGTAGCACCCTTTCGGGGCCTAACTGCCATGCTACCATAAGGAAGCACGAGGGCTGGGATACTACCAGGTCGTCCAAGTCTAGACAGAAGAAATCGAGATGCAGAGGTCGGGTTCGAACCACGGATCTATCGGTCGGTAAATTCACGCTCTAACAACTGAGTCATCTCGCCAGACGAACTGAAAACCTTGCCCAATAAAGTTGCTCTACAACCCGGCATAGTTCGAATACTTGTAAGCAAGACGAAGATCAGAATCCTCATCAAGTTGTGCAACATCGCAGTTTTTTTGCCAGATTACCTATTTAAAGTTGTCAACGCAGAACAGTACAGCGAGTGAACATTACGAGACGAATTTATTAGTAAAATTTATTCGAATACCATACGCCACAAGCCATCGGACCACAAGTCGCTGGATTTTTAAACCGCCTAAAATCATGAAAAACCCATCGACATAGTGCGAAAACAGTCGCAGTCGTTTTTGCTAAACAATCAGCTCCCCACTGCTACGGTATCCAACGACCCGCGAAGGTCAGCACGTTGCCAAGTACCATCGCATGGACAGATGACCACTGCCAGTATCGGGTCTGCATGTTTCTTCTGTGATTATGCGTTATAAATGTCCCGCTAGAGACGCGACCTGCAGAAACTATATAAAGAAAGGACACTTTCAAGAAGTATAACGACCAACTACTGATACGAGGAATAACTCATCCGTTTCAAGTGAACTATCTGTGTCATTGCAGCGGACCCCGAATGTCTCAAAGAAGCAATCACCAAGCACAGGTGCTCCTCGTGACGAAAGAGCAACGGAGGAAACGAATGGTGGTTAGCTGTAGTCAACGTATAAGCCAATTTACGCAACTGGGTGCTCATCAACCCCCCAGACTTGTAGATATCAGTAGCGAAATAGCTCAATATCGTATTTTCAGCAAGCTTGGAATTTAAGGAGTGTCATCAAATGAAAACACATGAAAAACATCATTCTACCGTTAAGAAGCGTGTGTATATGGAAGCATCACCAACAGGGACCCATTACAAGACTGTAACTGACTGGTGGTCCGTTGCGCTCATATATTCAACACAACAAAAATTAAAAGAAAAATGGTAAAGTCCAACGAAGGCAGATGGAGCTATCACCTTTCTTTTTTGGCGTTAGAGGCGAGATGGCTCAGTGATTAGAGCGCGAATTTGCTGACCGGAAGGTCCGTGGTTCGAACACGATGTGTCTTTCGACTTCTCCTTCTAGGCTTGGGCAACATGGCAGTAACCCAGCCCTCCAGCTTCCTTCTGGTGGTATGGTAGCTAGGCACCAAAAGGGTGCTACCGATGAAAGGAAACTTCAACTCAGTTAGATCTAAGACGTTTACACGCAGCTCTAAACCATCCTGGAGCAACACACATGATGCATTTCGTTCACGTCGAGAATCTCCCATTCTTTAGCCTTCAGTAATGGGCCACTCTGCTCCTGGAATGATTTAAAAGATCCCGCAAACCTCTGACAAGTCGATGCACGGTCGCGTCATTAAATAAACTGAACTAGAAGCAGATGGATTTGTAGCAGCAATGGGTTCAAGGAGTCACAGATGAGGCGCGGAGTGCTAGAGGCAGTTTGCACCCTTACGCTAACAGCCAGCGTGTTCTATCAGGCTTTCGAACAAGACCCATGGCAGAGCATGAACTACTATTGCAGTAAATGGCTGTGTGCATGTCCCCGATGTGATGTGATACTCCGCTTCATCCAGTGTGACCAACTTCAGCTGGTCAAAAAGCACTGCCAACTCAGAAGGGCTGCAGCAAGGTTTGTTGGAAAATTCTCACACGAGCAACTCTGGAACAGACCGAATGGAGGGTCTTGCTCAGATTTTTGCCTGCTGGCATTCAGTGATTGGGCGGACTACTAAATAGTGCCTGCAGTGTAATGAAGCAGACGAACCAAGTGTACAAACTCACTTATTGTTGTTGTCGCAACGACGTAAACCTCGGTCTCGATCTCGTTCCGACCATTCAAGTCCAGCAAGCGGACAACACTTTCAGGTAATTAACAAGTCCTACAGAAAATGGCTGGGGGTCCATCGAGCAAAAGACCGTAGATCTACCCTGAAAATTATGCAAGTTGGACTTTTCGTAGAATATGGAGTAGCCTGTACCCGCTTCATTTTACACGCCGTCAAGTGGCCCCACAGAAAAATTCGTCTTTGAAGCCAAAGCATGCTATTCAGAAGTCCAAAATTGGATGGCTCACAGAAAGTCTTTGGAGAGGTTCCGTTGGATTTCCTTAAGCAGGTATACTGTCCCAATGCGGGCACCAGACGGCTCACATTCTAATACGAGGCAGAAACCAATACGCGGGTGGCGTAAAGATTAAACAAATAGAAAATGGCTCCGAATGATTTGTCGGCGACGGTCATACAATAGTGGTTGGGGACGACGGCAACAGATAACTCATGTAGATAAGCGCGGGTATATTCTGTGAAACTACGGCAAACTTTAATACAACTTTCAAGTTAAGCCAGTCAGTTGGACTCAGCAGGAGAAAATAGATCCATTGAAAAGGGTTTCAATCCTGATCACCTAAGAAGAATGCTTTGAGGATGAGTTAATACACTGATGGGTTTGACCTTGGCTCGATTGCGGAAATCCCTCACCTGCTTAATCGGGAACAAACACAACGAAAGTGGTGCTGGACGAAGGCGGGTCCTAAACTTACGGGATCATTATAAGCAGACGGCCGAATTCGGAGCTTTCAAAAGATCTCGACCTTAAGCGGAGTAAGCCCAAGCAATACCGCGCTGGAAACTTTATGTCGCGCCGGCCAATATGCTTTACTCGCAAGTGATTGGTCAGATATTCGATGTGTTAACCTGACCAGCGTCGTTTTGTCGGAAGCCTTGACACAATTGACAATCGTAATGAGTGCTACCAAGTCATTCTCCCTAAGGCTGATGTAGGAGAATCCATGTCATTTGTTCGACTTTACCATTTTGCCGTCTGAAAAACATAAGACATCGGCTAACGTGCATCCTCAGCAAGCGAGCTTTCTGTGGCACATTCAGGAGTCCGAATTTTCTTTGGATAGATGTCTACGAAAGTTCATCTGAGGTAACGTCCAAGTAAGTCGAAGACGATTGATTCCCGTTGGAATGTTTATCATCAACCGACCTGCTACATGTGAATACACTGAAAAAGACGGTGTTGCAAGGGCGGCAGCGCTGGGGCATCACGACTTGCGATTCCGTAGTCGACTCCCTGGCGCATAATCTGAAGAGACAGCCTTGGATATCCATTTACGTCTTCTTGAAATGCGATCCTGCGGATTTTGGTTCCATAAGTGGTTCAGTCTGAGCCCAATAGATCCACTTCAGCTGCACAAAAAACTGCAGCACCAAATTCTGGTGCCGTTTCAGATGCACAGGTTCACGGATTTACGGATTGATACACAGGATCGAGTATTTTGCCCAAGTTTCCCCGGTTAATTTTTTTTCGTTCAGCAGCTGCCGTTCACCTGAAAAGCATAAGTGAACAAAGGGTGTAGCACTGCTATCTATGTTCCCAGCGCGGGGCAGTATGCTTGCCAGCGCGAGGACTTGCATAAATAAGTGCAGAATAATCCCGCCGATGGAATCCTGCAGAATGATTGGCGTCTTCCGCGGGAATAGTATGAGCCGTCTGGAAGAAAACCCGACCGACCAGAATCAGGAACCAGAAGGATTGCCCGAACCAATACGCAACCCGCCATCCAAAGTATGTTGCAGAAGCCTAAAACGCAGCACAAACACTGCAATTTAGTGGGGCACCTAGCCCCTTTCAAAAATCCCGGCTGCCAGTTGTGTTACCTCAGACAGCTATACAACAGAAGCCTCTTACCACTTTGAGTGGGCAATTTGCACTAGAGTAGCGCAGTTTTTTTCAATTCGCCCATCGGTGTGAAGTCCGGGGCGCTCACCAGACTTACTGAAGACCACATGCCTCTTTTACAGTCCCTGAAAACACACTGGATTATACGGTAATAATGCAGCCGACCGGTCACGTTTTAGGGCTTACGAATCCGGACTTCTCGCGGATTGAGAGATGACACACCTATTCCTACCAGTTTAGCGTTTAATGGAATGCTGGGACGGTTTTTTAAACACAAAGGGAAGAAATGCGGTCAAGATTTGGCGGACGATCGCCATCAGAACTGTACTGATAGCAATGTGCCTGAGGGTGCCTGGGCATCCATGCCTCGGGACCACTGAAGTGAATTTCCACAGACTACAAACAACTAAAGAACGGCCGAGTCACGCACCGCCTCAATCAATCATGTTTTACGGGACACTGGCAGTATGACAATTGCCCTAAGATTAAGCTTCCTTGAAGCCACCCCTATTCTGCAGCGTCTGACCATTAGCAAACTTGGTCCACCGCCATTCACCTGCAGTACTCACTCGGAAAATTTGGTAAACCAAAACATTAGGCTGCTCTTGCCCCCAGTGAAAATTTCCACAGTACCACTGTCCGAGATGTACCACCTACCATCTCGCACATCTCACACAGCACACATAATTTTCGAGCAGCTGAGAATCCTGGCCCGTGACCATATTTGTCAACTGTTGCACCAGTGTCCGCGAAGAAATTTGCTTGGTTAATGGACTTTTCGTTCAGCAGCTGCCGTTCACCTGAAAAGCATAAGTGAACAAAGGGTGTAGCACTGCTATCTATGTTCCCAGCGCGGGGCAGTATGCTTGCCAGCGCGAGGACTTGCATAAATAAGTGCAGAATAATCCCGCCGATGGAATCCTGCAGAATGATTGGCGTCTTCCGCGGGAATAGTATGAGCCGTCTGGAAGAAAACCCGACCGACCAGAATCAGGAACCAGAAGGATTGCCCGAACCAATACGCAACCCGCCATCCAAAGTATGTTGCAGAAGCCTAAAACGCAGCACAAACACTGCAATTTAGTGGGGCACCTAGCCCCTTTCAAAAATCCCGGCTGCCAGTTGTGTTACCTCAGACAGCTATACAACAGAAGCCTCTTACCACTTTGAGTGGGCAATTTGCACTAGAGTAGCGCAGTTTTTTTCAATTCGCCCATCGGTGTGAAGTCCGGGGCGCTCACCAGACTTACTGAAGACCACATGCCTCTTTTACAGTCCCTGAAAACACACTGGATTATACGGTAATAATGCAGCCGACCGGTCACGTTTTAGGGCTTACGAATCCGGACTTCTCGCGGATTGAGAGATGACACACCTATTCCTACCAGTTTAGCGTTTAATGGAATGCTGGGACGGTTTTTTAAACACAAAGGGAAGAAATGCGGTCAAGATTTGGCGGACGATCGCCATCAGAACTGTACTGATAGCAATGTGCCTGAGGGTGCCTGGGCATCCATGCCTCGGGACCACTGAAGTGAATTTCCACAGACTACAAACAACTAAAGAACGGCCGAGTCACGCACCGCCTCAATCAATCATGTTTTACGGGACACTGGCAGTATGACAATTGCCCTAAGATTAAGCTTCCTTGAAGCCACCCCTATTCTGCAGCGTCTGACCAATAGCAAACTTGGTCCACCGCCATTCACCTGCAGTACTCACTCGGAAAATTTGGTAAACCAAAACATTAGGCTGCTCTTGCCCCCAGTGAAAATTTCCACAGTACCACTGTCCGAGATGTACCACCTACCATCTCGCACATCTCACACAGCACACATAATTTTCGAGCAGCTGAGAATCCTGGCCCGTGACCATATTTGTCAACTGTTGCACCAGTGTCCGCGAAGAAATTTGCTTGGTTAATGGACCCAATTCGCACTACATGCGAACGGTAAAAGTTCAAAAGTTAAAGATCTCATCTCACAGGACCCTTACGCACCAAGCACTGCCAAACCAAAAAACCTAACCTTAAAAATGAGGTCGAAACCGTTTTCGAGATATGTTTGATCATTTTACGCAACACTTCCCGCCGGACAACCGGTATCTTTCTTATGTAGACCTTAATTGTGTGAAAGATAAAAATTGTCGAAAAAGGAAATATCAGCAGGATATGGTGGTAAATAAAGATATTAGGTTGTAATAGTGATACATAATAATAATAGCGTTTATTCCCAACTTGTGGGTGGCATACCGTTGGCATGATGATGCGCTTACAGTCAGAATAGGGCACGACTGGGGAATTTGCGGGTAGTGGGGATTCCGCGAGAAGGGGAAAATATCATGAATAGTGAGAAGTATTCGATGAAATAATAATAGGTTTCTTTCGCAACTCGTAGGGAACAATGGGCATGAGGTCCGACTAACTCAAAAACTCAGTCGGCTGACATAAACTAAAACAGAAAACCATTGCTGGCCACGAGTGACCTTGGGCGGTTGGGTAAATGGCCGGAGTCACAACGAGCAAAAGTGAAGGTGGAGGCGGGTTAATTCGAATTGGGAGAACATAGCAGGTTTAGTCTCGAAATTATGGTGCAATCTGAGAACAAGCAGACTCACTGGCTGCACTGACGTAGGGAGGTCATGTGCAGGTGTTAGGATGGATGGGGACACACAGGTGGTCGAATTCGAACGAGCAGTCCATCAGGTTGGGATGAATGTCATGGTGGTAGTCGGGGTCAATGAAACGAGTAGGCAAGAGGGCTCGGTTGGGAGGAGGGATGGAGCAGTTTTGGGTGTGCTATCAAACTGGGTATGTCAGTGTCGTGTCATCATTGGCTTGACATGCTTCAGTTTTTGGACAGCCCCGTGACGGACGTCAAATTTGAGATATTTGGCTGGGGTTGTGAAGTTCATTGGGCAGAGATATTCATTTCAGCCTGGTCAAGGAAACAGGCTGGAAAGAAGCCGATATGGGATTGTAGGGTTTTGTGGTCGCTTGGTGGTCCCGGATTTGCACATCATAGACCAGGTGGAGTGTATATCAGCTAACCAGGTCGTCCGAAACGGGCACTTCCGAAGTTTAAAACTTGGTAAAATGAGGGGATGAGAGGATATTCACAAGACATGGTGAAGTTGAGGGGATATAAAGTGGGATAACGTGAATAAATTTACACAGAAAGAACTACCTGACGTCTGCTGCGATTAGGGTGATGAGGGGTGATTATATGGAGTAGGAGATAGAAAGATTTGTACTTAGCAGGCTAGCGACCAGGGGTTGAGTTTGCTAACCTACGACATTAAATTACAAGGGATCTGGTAAAAGCCGATAAAAGCGCGTAGAAACGTGGGATGAGAATCAGATGCATAGGGGCTGGCGGGAGTGGACTTCTAAGATAACTGGATAATCTGGTGTTTATTACATGAGTTGGGTTATACCAGTAGAGAAAGTGTGTGCAAGAGAGATAGTCACTAGTCCCCGAAGTACTGCTATCAGCTCTAACCTGTAGATGGTGCATAGTAGGTGTTGACCACCAGGAGCGGCGAGTAGATGTATTCTCTGTTTGGATGACGAAATGAGCTTTGGTGCGGTGTAGCATCTGTTCTGACGAGGGCAGATACAGCTATGCTCGCCGATGTTGGCCATGGGCACTTGCAGAGTATCTTCGGGCTTTCCCAAGTGAACTTCTACTTTTTGTTTTTGTTTTTCTTTACAGAAGAGAGGTCAGTTTATTTTCATCTGTGGTTTATGGCATTGCCAGGCGCATAATTCATCCGAGGCGAGCCCAACACCAGCAGCAAAAAGCAGAAGTCAGCAGTACTTTTTTGGTTTCATGAATTCAAAGGCCAGTCTCGGAACCACCAGCGATGGGCGATGCATCCGTGCTACTGGAGGGGTGACGGGTATTTGAACGCACCATGGTGCAACGTAACTGGGCAACCCGTCTGTAGGTCGTACCCGTCCACCACACGAGGTTTTGATGGGCGATGCGTGCTACTGGAGGGGTGACGGGTATTTGAACGCACCATGGTGCAACGTAACTGGGCAACCCGTCTGTAGGTCGTACCCGCCCGCCACACGAGGTTTTCATCCCTCGTGCATGCCACCAGGTCTGCAAGGTGGAAAACCATCCACGCAGCCATAAGTGCGGTTTGTGCATTAATAGATACTCCAGCAACCATTTTTGGTCGGGGGAAAGCCATACCAGTAAAGACAGCTCAGTCAATTCGAACAAGCGAACAGCATAGAGACGCTGGTAGAGGCAAGTCGCGGAGGAGAAGTGGAATGACGGTTGTCAATGAGTCGGTGGAACTGGAATGTTGATATTCACGGTGATTGCACCATGGCTAAATGGCGTCGGAGCGTTGATCTGGGCTGCCATTTCGAACAGAAGCGTTCCGCGATGTTGTGTGTGGGAGTGTTTCGTGGGGCAAGTCATCAAATGGATATACGTATATAATCGCAGAATGCGCTCTGCTACTGATATAAAGAAAAAATCGATTTTGGTTTGGTCTTTATCAGATGGAGTTAGAATGAGAGCACCAGTTACTAGACGGAGCTGATAAAGTAATCCGGGGTGGGGACTTGACTAGAACGAGGTATAAGTTGACAGGGGAAATAAAAACAACCAGGCCAGTAGCACTGCATAATTAGAGTTAGTAGGTGATGAAGTCATACAGTGATTTGAGGAAGTGGAGTGGAGTTTAGCCGAGAACAGTAGACGCCAGACAGAGTTTATAGAGTAATCCGGTGTAGGGACTAGTCTAGTACGAGGCGTAAGTTGGCACGGGGGAAAAGGAAAAAAGAAAACAACCAGGCCAGTAACGCTGCATATTTAGATCAAGTTGTCATTTAAGCCTTTTATC
>NW_008752136.1:68260-85935 GCF_000715545.1 Opisthorchis viverrini | reverse complement strand
CAATCAACCTTCATTTGTCCCCGGCCACCACCGGAAGGCGTTCATTGCAATCTGCCGAACCTTCTGCCAGATGTAAAGATCTCGGCGGCTTTTATTCGTACTCCTCACCAAATGAGTCAATTATTGCTCAGCTTGCGTGAACTCGCTTCCCAAGTAACTTTTACACTCGACCCTGCTTCATCTGCAACACTAGTGAGACGCATAAGCTTCACTGCACACTGTAATTCTGCGTTTCCTGCTACCATTTGTCCGTACTACGTTTTTTTACCCCACTACACCACCTCCACATAGCTTTCCGTGGCCATCCGTCACAGCCCAAGGCCATGAAGCCCTAGTGACGGTTCCGGGCTTTAGTTCAAACCGACCTGCCATGTCGTGACAGCTCTGCTGCCTCTCCATATCTATTATTCCGGCCCTAAACTTTCTGTAGTTTGAAGTTTTTTGTTTTTGTCACGTTCCAGTCAAGAAGCTCTTTGTTGTGCCCTCACTTGTATTGTTTTCTTTGCCCGCCTTTTTAAACCCTAACGTTCAGATCTCGTGCCATCTGATATGTTCTCCATAGGACATAAAGGGACCTTGTAATTTTGGATTCCTACCCATGCCACCTCAGGTGTGATGAAATCTATTTCATTAATGTTTACTCTTTACGTCACTTTCCCTTTTCCCATTAATCACAAACCCCACCGGTCATGCCTTTATTCTGACTGTAATACTATGATCATGGCCGACGGTATGCTACCCACTAGTTAGGAATAAATATTAATATTATTATTATAAAAGATGTGATGATGCGTGATGCTTCGCAGCTGCTCAGGAAGGCTGTTCCAGATGCGCGCGTAATAAGCCAGAAAGAAGAAGTGGTATAAGTTTGTACGGGCTGGGGGACAGATTGGCAGAGACGGAAGGGAAAGGCGCAATATACCTATAAGAACGTATGATAAATAAACTTACAAAACCACCAAACACAGTAAACTGTGGATGATCAGGGGAGGGAAGGGTATTAAACCCCAAACCCCCTAACCTGGATTATCACACCGCTCAGTGTCATGTACACCGCTCTTTCTTGTTTTTCAAAACGTTATACATGCTATCAAGTTGCCGCCGAATAATCGGTCTGAATATGATGCCACGATCTGCTGAAAGATTGGAACAAAATATGAGCAATAGACTTAGTTGCAACTAAATTGTGTTCTCATGGAAGCCTCGCTTGAACCATTTGTTTATGCTACTCTACGGTAAATGCGCTGCACAAGGGCCACCTCATGTTTCATTTGAAACGTTACTCGGGATATCGCATTATATTTTCATAAACGAGACCACTCACGAGATCACCAAGTTTTCAGCATTCTTTTGGAGAGTTCACTTTATGAAATAAGATGAGCACTTTCAACCAGTGAAAGGAGGCTGGCATTGATCCGCAGATGGGAGCTTACTTTTTGGTGATATACGCCATGTTGTCCCACCCAAATTCCAAGCTCCCCAAGCGATACACAGGTTAGCTTTTTTCCTTCTTGCGTTTCTGCTTCAGGCGTTTGTTATATTGTTACAAGAATCGACGCTAAACCCGGGTTTCACGTCGCCTGTACACTGATTGTGAGCTCGTAATATCCGATACTTGAGTACTTCGTTCCCAACGAACTTCTTAAGTTGACGCACAAACTTTGATAAGCCTCATATAAAACAAAACGTTCTCCCATGCCGTACAACTCCTCCGCAGGGATATGATTTCCTTCATGAGAAATTGTCGTTAATTATTGTGACTACCGGCAGTGGTTTTGCAGACATCTTGTTGTGAGTTTCTGGCGTCCAGTACGCTGCTTCTTATGCCCGCAAAATAGTATGCACAGAGCTGGTCTCATACTAATAAAATTACGGTACGACTTTGTAAGATTAGTTCACGGTTCGAAAATAATCCATTTTGCCCATTTCGAAGATTCATTTGGAAATGTATGCATAATTTCACGTTAATCAGTGGATAATCGGGGTACACTCGCAGTATTTTATCAGTTGAATGTTGAATACCCAATGACAGATATTCGTGAACTTATGATAATCTTTTTGGGCCTTCTATAAATGACATAATTTCAAGGAGCATAGTAGTCTGATTCCGAGTGCCTAATTAGCAAATTAATCGACCCTTGGAAAGATGTCAATGTTACCTCTTAGAAGGAAGATGTTCGCTCCACCGAAGTCGTAATCAGTGGGGTGAGAAAGTTTATGTAAAAATATATCATTTCGCTTTGTATATACTCACATGGAACAACACGGTAACCCCTCTCAGTTTTGTTGGGATTTGTTTTGCCTAATCTAACCCCACTGGCTAATTGGTGCCTATTTCATGTTTAAACTTGCAGTGCTGTGGGCAGCTTAGTATTCGCACAATAGTATTGAATTTTTAAAAGCCATGACGTCTCCCTGATGGACTAGCCGCCGACTAGAAGCACACCTGAATTATCTTCGCTGGAACTATAGAGTTTTCCAAGTTGTGACTTTCACGGGGAGTTAGTCCACTTTATTTGCACCTTCCGGTGACATGTTGCTCGTAGCAAAAGTTTAGGTGAGCAAAATTTCAAAAATGGTTACGGACCATCCCCGATTCACCGTTTGTGACGGTTCACGCGAGATAAAACAAAAAATTGCACTTCAGCATATTTTGGTGTTCCTCGACGTTCGATAGGAATATTTTCACGGGGATTAGTCCACTTTATTTGCACCTTCCGGTGACATGTTGCTCGTAGCAAAAGTTTAGGTGAGCAAAATTTCAAAAATGGTTACGGACCATCCCCGATTCACCGTTTGTGACGGTTCACGCGAGATAAAACAAAAAATTGCACTTCAGCATATTTTGGTGTTCCTCGACGTTCGATAGGAATATTGAAGACTCTGAAGAATATCCAAGGTAACTTTCATCCTGGAAGATTGGTCACCTGTTTGCTCCACACGCTTTAGATTACACGAATGAGAGGATCCTGCTCTGCGAAATTAGTCACAAAATATATTCCCAGACAGAACCATTAACTTTGCAACAGTGATGCAAGAGCCGTCTCTATGGATGATCCTCTTTCCCGCATATGCATTATTAGTCTCTAGATTATACAGCGTCCTGAGATATCTGCAGGTAAGGGACCGACGTAATGGTATCGTTCCTGTTATGAATTTGACGCATATAGGTAGTGACCGGTTTTCCAATATCTCACGGCAAAAATCTTGCCTATCTGGAGTATGCAGACATCGTTCTAATCTTCTAGGAGGAAGAAAAGGCGCTGGTGTTTTTATATGAACTGAGTAAAATCATCCCGTTCTTTGGTGTGCACTTAGTTCCCACAAAGCCAGTTGTCTCCCTTCTGAAGATAGATGAACACTCACCTGAGAGACGCTCCCGTGCATGAAACTCGGTCTAACTAAATTCACTATAATTTATGCCTCGTTTTAAACTGATTTGCAAGCCATTAGGTTGAAATAAATGAAAGTAACTAAAATGCGCAAAAAGTAGACAACCTGGTGCGGTGCCCAGCGCCCTGCTGTAAGAACAACAAACGTTCCTGGGTGCCCTGCGCACACGCGGGTGGGCTCTCAAACTTGCCTGCCGTTTGGACTGATTGGCCTTGCTCATTCACAGAGTTTGAGAGCCCTTGAAGCCCGTTTTAAAGGAGATCATGTTACAAGTTGCCCATGCATTCTCATGCGGAACACGGATTTTGTAAGAAACAAGATAAACTGCCCTTTCTCGATTGGGACGCATAGTCATACAAGTCATACTTGTATAGGATTTTTTTCATTTGCTAAATGTGCAAAGGTTGAAAATTCCGTCATTAGTGTTACGGGTTTACTCGTGAATAACAACTCTGTCCATATAGAGGAAATGCATGATGTCCGTTGGCAAACATGTCACAAAAATGTTGGCAGCATGATGTGATTTACATACGCTGTTAGTTGCGAAATAAACCTGTCATTAGTTTTATCAAGTAACGCGGTTTGTGCGATTTATGCAGGTACTCGTGAGCTTATTTAGCCACTTTGTCCTTATATACTAGTCCGTTTTCTTGTTTAGTAGTTATAGTCTTATACGATGAGGTAAAAATTGTAGCTTTCGTTTCCGTCGACGTTTTTAAGTAACGCAACCTATGTTCTGATTGTTTGAAGAGAGTTCTGTTAGTTCGCGCATTTCTTGTGAGTTTACATCTAAAAGAATTAAACGACCTGCTACCTTTTGTCTCACTCGTAACCCCCAGGGTGAACTATTAGAATATGTGCCGTAGCACCATCTTACGCTTTATGTCCGGTCGTCTATTTTGGTGAAAATGCATGACATGTTCCTATACCCCACCATTACAGAGGTGACTAGGAAATCAGCCATAAGCCTTAATAAAAACATGGGGTCACTCACGGTCACTACGGTTGGCACCAGGGCAGCATGTGAAACAAAAAACTCAGAGAACATTCATCAACTTTTCCCATAAATAAGCCGCATTTTCGTGAGTTTTGCAAGTTGTTGTTTTTGAGATTTCGTTTTCGTGCCCTCCTTAAGTATTCCTCCGCAAACAGCGTTTTCCGCGGGAACCACGTTTGACTTAAAACCGACAAATTATTGGCCAATAAATGGTTTCCAATTATTGCCAACTGGACAGCCTAAACATGATAATATTTGAAAAGTCAAGTGAGATCAACATAGGAGGCGTCAAGCATACCTAAATGAGAAATAGAACATGGATAATGGCATAAATGGTAGAACCTTTGTGTTTTTAATAAAACAATCAGGTAAAGGCTACACTCTTTGTGCGGAAAGCGTATAAAATGCGTGTGTTGTATTTTGTGTGTAGCCGACAAAGATTATGATCCCAAAAATATGGCATCCAAAGCGGAAGTGTCTACGTTGACTCTGATAAATGAGTGGTCAGTGCCACCATACCTATAAAAGCGCAAGAGATTTCATTCTCACCATCTACAGCTTATCGAGGTAACATTTGCGGTGTCTACTGTAAGAGAATAAAACCTATTGCAAAGGTATCGTGTGTTTTCGTATAAGAAATTTGACGTTTGCAGTGGGTTGCGACGCCGTCTTAGTGAATCCAAAGTTAGCTGGGATCAAAGAATAATCAACCGCTTTACCGCTGTCATCGTGCAAGTAAAAATGCCTACTGTTTCGCTCGGTGAAACAACTTGTGAGGTATCACTCCCTTGTTCAACGCTCATGTACCCTGAAGGTGTCATGGAGAAAGCTCTTCAAATTATCTCTATCAGTTCTTCCATAAGGGCCTAGAAGACGCAGTTTAACGTTCAACGGATTTTTCCTTGAGACCATTTAGCCGTAGATGTGACGACGTTGGAGCACATGGCTAAGCTGTCCTCCGCAAGACAGCCCTTTTAAGCTCCAGAAGTGGCCACATGATTCTGGTCTCAGTGAATAGGGGTGCGACGGTGCGTCAGCCTGTCTGAGGTCGGTGATTAGCTGTAGGCTGATCTCCAAGTTATATCCCTGGAACACAATTACTCATCCTTGAAAACTTCATGACTGTAAACTGGAATTCCTTCCTTTTACCTCAAAACAAGAAGGATCCGTTTGTACTCGTCAGCAATTTAAAGTAGCGGTCGTACTAAGGCACAGATCTTTAGATGATAAAAGCAATAACTGAATCTTTCTTTTCTGTCCCTTAAGAGTTGAACTTGATCGGTGTCAGGGATCTAACAGAATGTGCAACAGTTTCTGGCTGGTGTCCGGGAATAAACGCAGGATCACGGCGCCAACACGGTGGTTCAAACCACTTTAGGACGCAGTGATTGTATCCAGTGGGTGGGAAACAAGCCACGGATTCACGGATTGATACACAGGATCGAGGCTCTTGCCCATGTTTCCCGGGTCGGTTTTATTCTTGTCGGTCAGTGGATGTCGTTCACCTGAAAGGCACAAGTGGAAAAATGGTGTAGCACTGCTCTTTATGTTCTCAGCGCGGGGCAGTATGCTTGTCAGCGCGAGGCTTAGCATGAATAAATGTCTAATGGTGCTTTAAACTGGGTTCTAGAAGGAGCGTGAACAACCGTCGGAGGAAGGTCATTCCACGCACCTACTACCCGAAAGGAGAAAAAATTTTGTCTAATGAATTTGTGTGCTCTGAGCTTGAAAGTTTTCTTACTATGTCCCCGCCGTGTGTTTTCTGAGTCAACGGTAAAAAACCTGCTTACCAAACTTTGTTCAAATGAGGCATAAGTAAGAATTAGGTGCACTCCAGGGGAAGAAGATCAAGCATTGCGAGACGCGTTTCGTAGTCCACAGATTTGAGGCCGGCAACCATTCTCGTAGCGGCCCGCTGGACATGCTCAACGAAGGTGAGGTCTTTCGCGCGTCCTGAGTGGACAAATTCATTGGCGTATTTCAGGAATGGCCCTAAGTAGGCCCAATAGAGTATTTGGAAGTCCACGCGAGTAATACGAGAGAAGACGCGTCTGATCGTCCGTAGAATGGAGCTGACAGTGCCGATGACTCTTTGGCATCCTTCTAGCTGACATGGCTTGATCCTCGGGCAGCGGCAACAGGTCTGGTCGGTGGACATTTTTGTCACTGATAAGGCCAGGATGCTTCAGTAGTTATACCAGTGAGATGGACTGTTTTTGCACAATCCAAATCCATACGGTTGCGGCGGCTGATACTTACTGGTATAGAAGCCAACATCCAGGTTCCAGCGGGCTGACGTGTTGCTGGTACGCAAACATAATCAAATGCGGATGTCACCACTGCCCGGCTGAACTACAGTATACCAGCTGCATTATTCGGGTTAACGTCTTTGAAGTCGGTGCATCTACCTTGAGGCCGAGATGAGCGCAGCTGGTATATTTATAAGATTTTAACCGGCGGCATCAAGCAAAACATCACGGCGCTAGCAGTTTACGGTAGGTTGGGCCTTTTTTCCGGAATGCTTTTTATTGAACTTTCTTAGGCCATTGACATGGTTCGCGTGTAAACGGCTGACAGAAGTATCTCGAGTGACTTGCCCATTGTGGATATACCTTACTTCCATTTGCATGAACGGCAATGCTTAGTGATCGGTCTGTACGGAGTCATGGGAACAACTTTTTTCATCATTTTCAGCAGCCGGGTGCTCGAGTTTGCATTCTAGGACTACTGGGGCCTAGAAAAAAGAGTGAGTCACTTGATTAACTTCCCTCTCATCCAGCTGAGCTTGAAAAACTCAGCTCTTACGCACGGAGGGGGTTGACTGACCTAGGGTGATTTTGGATAACCAAACAACTCCGACGGGGTTTGATCAAAGCCGAGATCGTGGGGTGGTATGCCTATCTAAAAGCATTACTAACAACTGGGCAAAAGAGCTTTCGTCGTTATTCAGATGATTTGGCGTGTATTCCACCATATTACCTGTATCGACGTCCGGGTACACTATAGAGCCAACATCAAACCTCTTAATCACCCCATGGAGGTTGTCTACTCGGAACGCAGGGAAGGAACCCCCTTTGAATTTATCCCACGGAATGCTACGGACATGATTGTCAGCCTCAAATAAGTCACTTAGCGAACGATTACGGAGCTTTTTTGGACTCCTTCCCAGGCTGTCCTCATTTACGAGGGACCTGATAATTATATGCCCCTGTTTGGATAGGGTTTGACTGATAGGTTTTCATCGCTCACACAATCAATACTCGGCGAGCAAATGATAACATTTCCAATATCAGAGTGCATACTGTTATGAGACAACGTTTTTTCACTTTGAGTATTTGCTACGTGGAGTGATGTTTCTCATTCTGTAGTCCACGGTGCACACACGACCGAGCTCCCATCTTTATTGGATGCTCTTTTTTGTGCTCACGCTCTCAAGAATTAAGAAAAAAGTGCCAAAAACCTTTTTAACTTGCCTTTTCCAGGCAAGTAGGGGACAAATCCATCCAGAGAATGTTGGAGGAAACCTCCGACCACATGTACCAATCAGTGAATTCGGGGGTAGGTTAAAACCAACCAATCGGAACACTATTAGAAACTTATTTATCCGAATCCTCGCGCTGGCGAGCATACTGCCCCGCGCTGAGAACATAAAGAGCAGTGCTACACCCTTTTTTCACTTGTGCCTTTCAGGTGGACGACAGCCACTGACCGCCAGGAACAAAGGCGACCCGGGAAACTTGGGTAATAGCCTCGATCCTGTGTATCAATCCGTGGATGCTTGAATCGTAATCCCCATGGCCAGACCGCGTTTTCGTTCACGCCCATCGCTGATATTTCCTGGCTTCTTTTCACCGTGAACGTCCGAGCAAGCAGCACATGGGGCTGGAATATTTTTAGACAGGTCGAAATGTACCAAAAGTTTTTGAGGAAGAAGTCTTCAAAGGAATATTCTTTGTGAACGATTATAAATGCACTTTGGAACGTTCCTAGACGTTGATCTTGTGCATCATGGCAACCAGTCATACAGCTCTGCACTGCAGCGAACGGAATGAATTGGAAATCCGAAGTTTTCAAGTGTCGGCATTCTGACCAAAGTTTCGGGTGAATGACATCCAGTGCGGGCAAGTGGTTGGTGTCAGTCAGCCATTGCACCTTAATGGGGAAAACGCGGACCCACATTACCGAAGCTTTGTGCACTTACCGTTTGTACAACGGCCATGAATGTCCGTCTGTCTACGTCAAAAATTAGCATTATCAGATGGTTCGTTGCCGGTAACCGCGCAAAAGTGTTGCTGAACCTTTTTCGCCTTTGAGTACGGTCCACTATTGATCATCACACAGTCCCAGTGAATGCACAGGTGCGTTAGTTCTTCAGCTAACCTTCGCGAGGGACTTTCACACACCCATGGACTAAGACAGCTTCCAGTCTTCTCACCCGACCGAGCTAGGCACCATTGTATCCATCACCTGTGAGGTTAGTTCGCATGATGTCACGAGTCGGTAGCGTTACAAACTACAGAGTTTGAAGTGTTTTGTCTGCGGTGTTCTACAGTATGGTCGCCAGGACATCGCTACCTTCTTTGAAGAGCGCTGGGTGCAGACCATCCGGGCCAGGTGCCTTGTTGCGCTTTGGGATTGATATCTCACTCTGGATTTCGATTTTTCATGGCGGGTCGATGTTCCATTCGTGACGGCTTCGTTCTTTTAGCAATTGTGTTGTAGGAGACCAGCCGAACTGTTCTTTGAGGTGCTCAGTCAACCGCTCAAAATGACGACTGGGGGAGTGAATTGCCGTCTCGTCTTTTTCATACACCGTTTTACTGACGCCTGCCTTTTGACCGGTTGAACGGTTCATTTGGAACGGTGAAGCTGTTGCCTATGGAGAAAGCCTTCTCCACCCTCTGGGCCTTCAAAATCCATCAGCGTTCTTTATCATTCCTCAAGCTCTTGATTATCCGGGGGGCGAGATGGCCCAAGTGGTTAGAGCGCAAATTTACTGACCGGAAGGTCCTCGGTTCGAACCGGATCTCTACCTCTCGACTTCCTCTGTCCAGGCTTGGGCGATCTGGCAGTATCCCAGGTCTAGTGCCTCCTCCGTGTGGCATGGCAGCTAGGCGCCGAAAGGGTGCTATAGTTGAACGATTTATCCGGTGTTTGAGAGATCTGCGTGCGCCATCATAGTCGCCAGTTGCTGGTATCGCCTTTCAGGCAATAAAAATATCTACTGATCTCGAAGATATACAGGTTTCATGTAGTCGAGTCAGATAGCCCAGACAAGCAGTTTTGAAAGCTGAGAGCATTGTTTCTTTAACTCGCCTCCATTCAATCCCCAGGCTCTCTTCGTCATCCACTTGACTGCGTTTTCAGTAGCCTTCTAGCCAGATCAGCTCGATACTCTTCAGTTACTGAAACTTGTGGAAGTTGATTAGGGTGACTGCACGCGTAATGCTAGCCGAAAGCGAAGTGCTAACCGAGCCCGCACGATGACGTGATCAGAGTCTAGTTGATTAACCGTGAAAGAACGGTAGTCTTTAACTGAGGTTCTCCATCGGTAACTGATAGCAACATGGTCCAAACGAGTCCATGATTGTCTTGTGGTAGGTAGCTCCAAGTTACTCGATGTGAACGTTTGATGGAAATTCGTACCGGTCAGGGGCAGACAGTGACCTGAGCACAACTGAAAACCTGCTTCCCATTATCCACAGGCTCAGCTTCGACTCCAAATCTACAACCTATCTTCGCTTCTTCCGGACTCAGTCGTCAAAATTGGGAATTCATATCGTCCCTCTTGTTGGTTGAAGCAGTTGTGATAAATCTTGACAACACTCGTCCCTCTCAGTCTCAAAACTGCAGTTTGTTGGGGTGTATGTTTATCATCATCATCATCACCATCATCGACAGCATGACATCAGTGTTCAACACTGATGCTTCACTGCCGTACAACCGTGATTTATTTGAAAGCCTTATTGTAAAGAAAAGAGTAAAGGTGGACGGGGAGGGGACTTAGTGCTAGCTTAACACAATCATTCCGAGGTGCCTACACCTCCAGACATTCACTCAGGCGATCTGGGTAGAAACTGACAACAAGAACGCCACTGACATCGGTTGGCAGCCATATCCTGTAGTGTCTCTAACCAGGCACAGTGAGGATCACGCGGTCCCCACCCTGGAAGGCGAGTAGCATCTACAACACCCAAGCGTTATGTTTATACAACAAATGAACATCGTTTACCGCATCAACCTGCGTTAACCTTTATTGAGCCAGACAACCGCACAACGCACAGGCGACTGTTCACTGGGATCCAGTACAGTAAGCCTATTTCAACCTTCAGATCGAATGCAACTCGAATACCGCAGACATCGCGATCCATTATGTCATGATCAGATTGATCGTTCAGTTGTAGCACCCTTTTGAGTGCCTAGCTGCCATGCCTTCGGGAGGAAGCACGAGAGGTGAGATATTGCCAAGTTGCTCAAGCCTAGACAGGGGACGTCAAGATTATTGGGTACTTGAAGAGTTAAATGTGGAGCATCTGAGCTCGTCCTTAACGGCTTGATGAGCACGACCAAAGTGGGGTTTTGTATGCGTGTTTCGGAGACAACATTCATCGACAGAGGGAAAGCAAGGTTTCAGCAAGCGATGTTCATTGCCCATTTGATAAAGAGTACGGACATTAAAGGTTGGAACGTGGATCAGGTCTTTTGAGATTAGTAGGTGATTGTTTTGGTTTATTTTTCTGGGCCAATATTTAGACAGTGTTGGCTAGAGGATCGGCAGATGGGTTGATTACACGGCTTTGTGCGACGGATGAACAGGGAATGTGGGAAAAGGCCGGTGAGCAAAGAGCTGCAATGAAGAATGATACTACCCGGTTGCCCAAGCCGAATAGAGGGATTTGGTTGAGGTACCCCACCTTGAGCCTTTGAATCGAAAGTCTGACCGACAAGGCAGTGGGAGAACGTAGGTTTTTTTCGGGAACCTTCCCCCTAGTCTCTAAATCAAGACTCTGAACCGCGAGGCAACGATTGTTAGGTTTGTTCGGGGGACTCAATAGTCTGACCCACTTGGCTTCAGGGGACCGGTCTGGTCCTAGGACATAGGGGGTAAGTCACTACTTTTTCACTCCTGATGCGACTGCGCACAGCAGGGGCCTTTCGAGCAGCACAGAGCTCTTTGGTTCCAAAGGTGTTTCGACCGTATTAACGCGCCAGTGGTCAACGTCAACCGTTGAGCGATCGGAGTGTGCGGTTTTTAGGGCCAACCTTTTCTGATCCGTCGTTCCTCGATGAAAGGCAGCATCACCGCTTTTTTAAATATGGACATTTTGATTGCCTGGAGAAACTCCTTACTGCCGTCACACTCCTATCGCAGAGAACAGTACTGCTTTAGCTCCAGACTACCTCGTAATATGATTACTCGTAGTACAAAGACTCGCCGTTCTCTGTCGTGCTGCTCCCCGGTAGCCTTTTCTGGCAGCAGCTACTGATGTTCAGTGATGTCAGCTCATTCAGGTCGCATTTTGGAAAGCGAAACAGTTAAAGTATTGAACCTTTTCTTGTATAGCTCTTTGCTTTGTAACGCCTAAACTGCATCGAAAACGTAGTTGACATAAGTTTCTTTCCTTTTCCATCCATCCATTCACTGAAATTGGGGTGACGAACGCAGAAGTGTGATTTTCTAACCTCTCGACGAGTTTGACAACCCTGATGAGTCCTCAAACGGTGAATATACAACATTGTCTGCTGGATGATTGGTTGTGTTTAAACAGTATGTGAACCTCGCACAGCCTTTGACTATTCGATGTCGAAGAGCTTTCCGCTTGTTCTTTTCTTTTCGCAAAAGCATCGTTCTTGCAAATAACTGCAAGCCCGCACTCTTGAAAAGGCTTACTAATTAGGAGCTCAACAGCCTTACTATGAACAAGCGAGCTCAGACCTAAAAGCTACATCGTGGTATGACTTTGGCTCAGACCGCCCGGTCACTGTTGGGTCGTCATCATCTTAGACGCCAAAATTAGTAATGGCACTAATGCTTTGCTGCCGTACAGCTACAATGTTTATTGATTTGTATTGAAAGATGTAAAGTTAAGAGTAGGTGAGTGGGAAACCCGTCACGAACAGACTGGAACCGTGATATGACGGTCTGTGGGCCTGTATGGCCCACTGAGCTATAATTGACTGGTGACAATCGCTGAGTCTCTCCTACCGGGTCGTCAGTAGCTATGGGTCCGACTAACACATTCTCCTGGCCATCCATGTTGGGTTTGAGAACATGTGTGGCGACCTTTCTTTGTGGAGATTGTACTGCACTTGTATTTCCCGCCAAACACCACTGTCTTGCTGTCTGGCTTATGAGTCAAATGTTTTGGTCGACGACTAATTGTCCCCCTGCGTAGCTCTGGGTGTCCTGGCGGTATGCAAGCTCATGTGAAACCGTGTTACTTACTGCTAATAAAATTCTCATGCTATATCGGCCATCGCGAGGTGTTACCAGCCGGGTTGCCTTACTCACTGCAAATTTCAAGGAGGTAAGCGAAAGCCTGCCACTGCTCCCACCTTCCTCCTTGCACTTCCTGCCTTCACACTACGCCATCCCATGCGAGTACTCCTTCTACAGGTCCCAACCTTATGATCGTTTAGCTGTAGCACCCTTTCGGTACCTAACTTCCATGCCACCCGAAGTTTGCTTGAGGGCTGGGATACTGCCAGGTTGCCCAAGTCTAGACAGGGGAAGTCGAGAGGCAGAGGTCGAGTTCGAACCACGGGCCTTACGGTCATTAGCTTAGCGCTGTAATCACCTGAGCCATCTCGATCCCAATATTATGATTGACTGCTTTGTTTGCCTTGCATCCCTTTCATCTGCAACTCTGGCGCGTCCATCTTCGCCAGCAACTCTAACCACCTCGAAAGCTGTCTCCAACCTCAGAAAATCAGCCTGCTTAACTGCCTTTAATGTTCGCACACTGTTGCAAGCCGGACAACAGGTAGTTATTACTCCTGTGCTAGATTCCCTCTGCACTTATGTGTGCTCTTTACAAATACTGTAACTGAACTGAATGCCACACACGTACTGTAATTGAATCCTGTCTAGGTATGGGCGCCATTGGCAGTATCCCAGCCCTCATACAACCATGACATCTACAGCTAACAATACCCTCATGCCACACCGGCCGTCGCGTGATGCCACCAGCCGAGTCGCTTTCCTTGCTGCATACAACAGGGTGGGTAAACGAAAGCCGATGTTCCTGACGTCTCCCCCCGTACACTTCCACGTTTTCCGTCTTCCGCCCTCCCGGCCGTCGATGCCACCAGCCGAGTCGCTTTCCTTGCTGCATACAACAGGGTGGGTAAACGAAAGCCGATGTTCCTGACGTCTCCCCTCCCTCGCTTCCACGTTTTCCGTCTTCCGCCCTCCGCCGCCCAAATTCGAATGCTTTCTTCGCAGGTCCCAGCATTAGGACTGACCATTTTGCTCGCCCTGTATCACACGTAGCTGCAGCTTCTGTACGTCCGAGTTCAGTCACAACCCCAAACACTTCGAAGACTGTGTTTCAAACACTGAAAGTTTGTCTACTTAGCCGCCTGTTAATGTTTGCACACTGAAGCATGCAGGTCAACAGCGTCTTGCTGGTACGCTGGATTCCATCTGCGTTGATGTATGTTGTCCATTAGAAACAAGGATGCAGGACGCAAGTACTGTGATCGAACTGACTGCTCCCTGGCTCTTTTCCAGGTTCTGGGTGCGCACCTCTGCTGCAGCCGGATATGCTGAGGGTGGTTATTGTATTGAGCCACCGAGCGGAAGCGTCTCTGCTTGAAATGATCCCCGTTGATAGTAGCCTCTGTGCGATTCGCTTGGCATTATCTGCGAGAGAATCTAGAGAAGGTGAGGTCCATCGCACCCTGTTTGTTGTGTCTGCTTATGCCCCAACTGACGGTAGCTCTGAATCCGCTGAAGTTTCTGTGACGCCCTAGATGCTCTAAAAGAGCACCTATATCACAATGGACCAAGTGCCCATAAATCATGGTGGTTGCTGCTGACATGGACTTCCAGGTAGGTGAACTATGCGCTGCGGATGCCTGGTTGGATGGTCGCCTTGGATTAGGCACGAGCTGCACGTACAACTTAGATCGCCTGCCTCAGATGTGTGCCGATGACAGACTTCCTTTACAGTACGAATTTACAGAGCATTGGAAATAGCCATACAACGTGAAGCCCACGTACGAACCTGCCCTGAATCCAAGTAGACCACATCGTCGTCGGTTACCGGTAGTGAGGGTCGATCACTTCCTGCCGTTCCTTCTGGAATACCGCCGTGGACTTCAACCTTGCACTCGTACACTGCTTTTCACGGCGCTTTTCAGGTGTACGCAAAACGCGCACATTTTGCTTAGTCATTGAGAAGCTGGTGGACCCGAAAGTCAAACGAAACTGTCAGACCCAGCTCCCCGAACGCCTGTCGGATGGTATGGTGTCGGATGTAAATGGCCAATGGGAAAATATATCGAAAGCGCTACTCAGCCGGAACTTTTGTTTGCGGTAAAACCCAGCGAACCTCATCCAAACATTGGATCTCTGATAGGACCGTGTCTTTGCTGGAGACCCGGCGACAGATTCCATCTGGCCGCCACCGCAACTCCACCCGGCGCATCATCCGACGCCAGGTGAAACTGAGTATCCCCGCAGACAGAAAAACATGGTGAACCCGAAAGCTCGAAGAAATGGGAAATGCAAAGAATGCTGGGAACGTCCACAAGCCGTTCTACTTGATTCGTTCGACTGGCCCTCGGAAACTTCTAGTCGGTGAAATAATCAGATACCAAAAACGGCTCCCTGATATGCGGCAAAGCACAACGTTCGGACTGCTGGGCACAGTACTTCGAATAGCAATTCAGCTCACCACCTGCTACCTCCAATCCATAATCCTGGGCTTCATCACAAAGATGGACCGTAAATATGGAGCCGCCTTCAGTCTCAGAAGTGTCCAAGTGTGTTTCTTCACTCAAACGTCATCGTGCTGCTGGTCCTGACCGACCACTTGCTATTTTCAAAGATGGCGGTGAGCTCCTCAGCCAGTGCCTGTCTAGCCTATTTGGGTCTACCTGAGAGGAAAAGACCGTCTCAGACAACTGGGGTGAATCGATAGTAGTACCCATTTTTATAAAAGGTACCCGAAGTAAATGTAGTAACCACAGATGTTAGTTTGGCGCCTGTTGTAACAAAGTTTCAGGTGTCACTGGTTGTTCGTCGTCTTGCGGTGGTACGTGAAACCTTGACTCGTGAGAATCAAGCGGGATTTCGACCAGGGAGAGGCTGCGTTGACCACATCTTCACACTCTGTCAGGTGTTAGAGCAACGCTACATGTACAGACGACCCACAGTCCTGGTATTTCTTGACTTCAAGGGTGCGTTTGGTTCTGTTGATTGGTCAGTGCTGTTAACTACACTTGCTCAACAGGAGTTCGTAAACATAATCCGATCCCCATATTCACGTACATCTGGGCGAGTGAGAATGTATGGTGAACTCTCCAAAAGCTTCCCTACAAAAAGTGGTGTCAGACCAGGATGTTCACCCTCTCCATTCTTGTTCAACTTCTTCATTGATGAAATAATGAGGCGAACGCTGGACGTTCTTCAAAACCCCGGTGTTCAAATTGTTGCAGGTGATATTATTGTCGATCTGGGGTGCGTAGGTGACCAAAGTGAGGCACAAGCCAGCCAGTTCCTTTCCATATCGTGTGATTGAGCGGTTGTATGTGTGGGCACCTCAGAATGCTTAAAATAAGTCAGCACTAGGTCCTCTCTCTCACCCACTCTTTTTCTCTTTTCACTCTAGGTCTTTAAATATAATGAGAAGAAACTTGTGGTTGTACGACAGTGAAGCATCAGTGTCAACACTGATGTTGCTGTGTTTGATGATGACTGTAATTGAATTGAATACCGCACCTTTGGTGATGCGGAGATTGCTGCACCTGGATATGACGGCGTGGGTGCCGTATTGAGCGATCGAGCGTGGGCGTGTGCACTTGGTCGGATGCCCATTGTTAGCATCCTGTGCACTATTCGTTTGGCGATGTCTGTGAAAAAATTCGGCAAAGTGAGGCCCGTCGCACTTCGTTTGGTGTCTGTTTTCGCCCAGATTGACAGTGGCTCTGAATCTTTTAAAGCCACTTTCTACGACGCCTTATGTGCTCTTTTATATCGGGCCAAAAGCCCACACCATTGTGGTTGCTGATAACATGGGCCTAAGGCTTAGAGCTGCTGTGACCCAACTGGATGTTGGTTTGTGACACTCAATGGAGTGTGTGTCGCTGGCGTGTTGGCCACAGATTGTTCTTTCGCCCTTCCAATTTCCGGAACAGCTGAAGTCATCTGACTACGTGGGTCCCACGAGAAAGCCAGCCCCAAACCCGAATGTAGTTACCCGGGAAGACAAAGCCCCAAAATGCACACACCTCGCATAGCCGTTTTTAGGCTTGTGGACCCAGAAGTCAAACGAACCAAGTAGACTCGGCTCCAAAGCCTTCTGACTGGTTCATTGTCGGATGCTGACGACTACCGCAGGTAAATATCCAAAGTATTATTGCCGGAACTTCCATTTTTGGTACAACCTAGTCAACCTCAAAACAAATAAAAAGTCGTTAAGCTGTAACACTTTCGGTGCCTAGCTGACATCCTACCCGATGGAATCACGAGAGGTGAGATACTGAAAGGTTACTCAAGCCTAGACAGGAGCGGTTGAGATGCAGAGGTTGGATTCGAACCACGGACCTTCCGGTCAGTAATTCCGCGCTCTAACCACTGAGCCGTCTTGAGCTCCTCAACCGACCTCAGCCATGCACAGGGTGGGGACCGCTTGATCCTCACTGTGCCTGGTTGGAGACACTACAATATATGGCTGCCAACCGATGTCAGTGGCGTTCTTGTTGTCAGTTTCTGTCCAGATTGCCTGAGTGAATGTCTGGAGGTGTAGGCACCTCGGAATGATTGTGTTAAGCTAGCACCAAGTCCCTCCCCCATCCACCTTTATTCTTTTCTTTACAATAAGGCTTTCAAATAAGTCATGGCTGTACGGCAGTGAAGCATTGGTGTTGAGCACTGATGTCATGCTGTCGATGATGATGACTTGAACAGTGCAGGTGGAAGATTGCAAAGACTGGGTGCTTTGTTTCGCTTTAAGAGCATGATTCCGTCAGTGGTTTCACCTTGTGCTAAGACCGGGGAGTTCAAAAGTATCATGAAGCTGTTATTGCGTTAAACATTATGCTGAACGCTTTAGACCGA
>NW_008752136.1:63526-67280 GCF_000715545.1 Opisthorchis viverrini | reverse complement strand
CGTACACTTCCACGTTTTCCGTCTTCCGCCCTCCGGCGCCCAAATTCGAATGCTTTCTTCGCAGGTCCCAGCATTAGGACTGACCATTTTGCTCGCCCTGTATCACACGTAGCTGCAGCTTCTGTACGTCCGAGTTCAGTCACAACCCCAAACACTTCGAAGACTGTGTTTCAAACACTGAAAGTTTGTCTACTTAGCCGCCTGTTAATGTTTGCACACTGAAGCATGCAGGTCAACAGCGTCTTGCTGGTACGCTGGATTCCATCTGCGTTGATGTATGTTGTCCATTAGAAACAAGGATGCAGGACGCAAGTACTGTGATCGAACTGACTGCTCCCTGGCTCTTTTCCAGGTTCTGGGTGCGCACCTCTGCTGCAGCCGGATATGCTGAGGGTGGTTATTGTATTGAGCCACCGAGCGGAAGCGTCTCTGCTTGAAATGATCCCCGTTGATAGTAGCCTCTGTGCGATTCGCTTGGCATTATCTGCGAGAGAATCTAGAGAAGGTGAGGTCCATCGCACCCTGTTTGTTGTGTCTGCTTATGCCCCAACTGACGGTAGCTCTGAATCCGCTGAAGTTTCTGTGACGCCCTAGATGCTCTAAAAGAGCACCTATATCACAATGGACCAAGTGCCCATAAATCATGGTGGTTGCTGCTGACATGGACTTCCAGGTAGGTGAACTATGCGCTGCGGATGCCTGGTTGGATGGTCGCCTTGGATTAGGCACGAGCTGCACGTACAACTTAGATCGCCTGCCTCAGATGTGTGCCGATGACAGACTTCCTTTACAGTACGAATTTACAGAGCATTGGAAATAGCCATACAACGTGAAGCCCACGTACGAACCTGCCCTGAATCCAAGTAGACCACATCGTCGTCGGTTACCGGTAGTGAGGGTCGATCACTTCCTGCCGTTCCTTCTGGAATACCGCCGTGGACTTCAACCTTGCACTCGTACACTGCTTTTCACGGCGCTTTTCAGGTGTACGCAAAACGCGCACATTTTGCTTAGTCATTGAGAAGCTGGTGGACCCGAAAGTCAAACGAAACTGTCAGACCCAGCTCCCCGAACGCCTGTCGGATGGTATGGTGTCGGATGTAAATGGCCAATGGGAAAATATATCGAAAGCGCTACTCAGCCGGAACTTTTGTTTGCGGTAAAACCCAGCGAACCTCATCCAAACATTGGATCTCTGATAGGACCGTGTCTTTGCTGGAGACCCGGCGACAGATTCCATCTGGCCGCCACCGCAACTCCACCCGGCGCATCATCCGACGCCAGGTGAAACTGAGTATCCCCGCAGACAGAAAAACATGGTGAACCCGAAAGCTCGAAGAAATGGGAAATGCAAAGAATGCTGGGAACGTCCACAAGCCGTTCTACTTGATTCGTTCGACTGGCCCTCGGAAACTTCTAGTCGGTGAAATAATCAGATACCAAAAACGGCTCCCTGATATGCGGCAAAGCACAACGTTCGGACTGCTGGGCACAGTACTTCGAATAGCAATTCAGCTCACCACCTGCTACCTCCAATCCATAATCCTGGGCTTCATCACAAAGATGGACCGTAAATATGGAGCCGCCTTCAGTCTCAGAAGTGTCCAAGTGTGTTTCTTCACTCAAACGTCATCGTGCTGCTGGTCCTGACCGACCACTTGCTATTTTCAAAGATGGCGGTGAGCTCCTCAGCCAGTGCCTGTCTAGCCTATTTGGGTCTACCTGAGAGGAAAAGACCGTCTCAGACAACTGGGGTGAATCGATAGTAGTACCCATTTTTATAAAAGGTACCCGAAGTAAATGTAGTAACCACAGATGTTAGTTTGGCGCCTGTTGTAACAAAGTTTCAGGTGTCACTGGTTGTTCGTCGTCTTGCGGTGGTACGTGAAACCTTGACTCGTGAGAATCAAGCGGGATTTCGACCAGGGAGAGGCTGCGTTGACCACATCTTCACACTCTGTCAGGTGTTAGAGCAACGCTACATGTACAGACGACCCACAGTCCTGGTATTTCTTGACTTCAAGGGTGCGTTTGGTTCTGTTGATTGGTCAGTGCTGTTAACTACACTTGCTCAACAGGAGTTCGTAAACATAATCCGATCCCCATATTCACGTACATCTGGGCGAGTGAGAATGTATGGTGAACTCTCCAAAAGCTTCCCTACAAAAAGTGGTGTCAGACCAGGATGTTCACCCTCTCCATTCTTGTTCAACTTCTTCATTGATGAAATAATGAGGCGAACGCTGGACGTTCTTCAAAACCCCGGTGTTCAAATTGTTGCAGGTGATATTATTGTCGATCTGGGGTGCGTAGGTGACCAAAGTGAGGCACAAGCCAGCCAGTTCCTTTCCATATCGTGTGATTGAGCGGTTGTATGTGTGGGCACCTCAGAATGCTTGAAATAGGTCAGCACTAGGTCCTCTCTCTCACCCACTCTTTTTCTCTTTTCACTCTAGGTCTTTAAATATAATGAGAAGAAACTTGTGGTTGTACGACAGTGAAGCATCAGTGTCAACACTGATGTTGCTGTGTTTGATGATGACTGTAATTGAATTGAATACCGCACCTTTGGTGATGCGGAGATTGCTGCACCTGGATATGACGGCGTGGGTGCCGTATTGAGCGATCGAGCGTGGGCGTGTGCACTTGGTCGGATGCCCATTGTTAGCATCCTGTGCACTATTCGTTTGGCGATGTCTGTGAAAAAATTCGGCAAAGTGAGGCCCGTCGCACTTCGTTTGGTGTCTGTTTTCGCCCAGATTGACAGTGGCTCTGAATCTTTTAAAGCCACTTTCTACGACGCCTTATGTGCTCTTTTATATCGGGCCAAAAGCCCACACCATTGTGGTTGCTGATAACATGGGCCTAAGGCTTAGAGCTGCTGTGACCCAACTGGATGTTGGTTTGTGACACTCAATGGAGTGTGTGTCGCTGGCGTGTTGGCCACAGATTGTTCTTTCGCCCTTCCAATTTCCGGAACAGCTGAAGTCATCTGACTACGTGGGTCCCACGAGAAAGCCAGCCCCAAACCCGAATGTAGTTACCCGGGAAGACAAAGCCCCAAAATGCACACACCTCGCATAGCCGTTTTTAGGCTTGTGGACCCAGAAGTCAAACGAACCAAGTAGACTCGGCTCCAAAGCCTTCTGACTGGTTCATTGTCGGATGCTGACGACTACCGCAGGTAAATATCCAAAGTATTATTGCCGGAACTTCCATTTTTGGTACAACCTAGTCAACCTCAAAACAAATAAAAAGTCGTTAAGCTGTAACACTTTCGGTGCCTAGCTGACATCCTACCCGATGGAATCACGAGAGGTGAGATACTGAAAGGTTACTCAAGCCTAGACAGGAGCGGTTGAGATGCAGAGGTTGGATTCGAACCACGGACCTTCCGGTCAGTAATTCCGCGCTCTAACCACTGAGCCGTCTTGAGCTCCTCAACCGACCTCAGCCATGCACAGGGTGGGGACCGCTTGATCCTCACTGTGCCTGGTTGGAGACACTACAATATATGGCTGCCAACCGATGTCAGTGGCGTTCTTGTTGTCAGTTTCTGTCCAGATTGCCTGAGTGAATGTCTGGAGGTGTAGGCACCTCGGAATGATTGTGTTAAGCTAGCACCAAGTCCCTCCCCCATCCACCTTTATTCTTTTCTTTACAATAAGGCTTTCAAATAAGTCATGGCTGTACGGCAGTGAAGCATTGGTGTTGAGCACTGATGTCATGCTGTCGTTGATGATGATGATGAACA
>NW_008752136.1:2813-63521 GCF_000715545.1 Opisthorchis viverrini | reverse complement strand
ATGATGATGATGATGATGATGATGATGATGATGATGTACTGGGTCTCTCATATGACCATGGCTTTGCTGGAGGTCCGGTGAGAGATCCTTTCTGGCGACACCTCAGCGCACCTTTCGACGCCGGGTAAAACAAAATGTCCGTGCAAACCGCTGGGCGTAGTAGGTCCGAAAAGACGATGGGATGAGAGGAGTTAGGAATGCTGGAAACGTCTGCAGGTTATTGCAGTTGGTTCGTCCAGCGGGTATTCGGACACCTTCCCGCAGCGAAACGATCAAGGATCTGAATGTCTCGGATATTCAGCGGAAAAGAACGTATGGGCATATGGAAGAGTGCTCCGAACAGTTCAGTTAGCCACCTGCCATCTCCCCTCCGAACCTTCAGCCTTTGGCAGAAATGTGGACTGTGAAAATGGAGCCGGCAGGCCTCGTAACTGTTCGAATGTATATACCTTCCAAGCATCACCCGCTTGTTCTTGGTTCGAACGCGCTGTGCTTTTCAGCTTTTCAGCATTGGTTGGCTTCATTCATAGGACGAAATCTCAATTCAGAAGGGTTGTAGTGTTGTATTTTTGGGAGACCCAGCTTTTTCGGACAGATAATATGAGGCTTCTTCAGGGTTTTGACCACCAATATCTCAACGTTCCTGGTGTTTGCTAGCCTCTACGGATTTGCAACGAGGTAATTAGAAAATGGATACTTGGTTGTGTGACAGATACCTCAGTCACTGGAAATATCCAACACTACCAACTGCGGTTGGTCGGCCATGGGCTACGCATGCCAGAACAATTTACCAAGACGATTAGTATCCTCTTTGCAGCCCTCAGAATGGCAAAAACCGCAAGATGGACAACGTATGACTTGGCGTAGGTGTGTTAAAGAGGTTACGAAAAGTTAAGGTGCTGTTGGTTTGGTACGCTATTCGGGATCTTGCCCCGTGACCCCCCTGCACTTTTCTGGAGACACTGAAAGGGACGGAGACTAATCAGTGTCAGTGGCATTCGTGCTGTCAGTCACAAATGGAGCAAACATGATTAGAGTTCGTGCACTGGCTCCACCAGGTACACTTCTATAAGAGCTAATACAACTACGGAGGTCTGTAAAATTTTCCACGCTCTCAATTCTTTCTCTTTGAATTGTAAGGGATATGTTCTCGGAATGCATGTATGACTGTGCACTCTGAAGGTGCAAGACGCATGCCGAAAGATTGTATGACAGTGGTCAGTCTGTTCAACAGGGCATGTGCTTCGCCTTCGTCTTCAAGGGTGAGGACAAAATCGTGTGCGTACTTCAAGTTGGCAAGGTTCTTAACGGTAGCACTTTAAACATCGGGGTTTTGAGGACCTTCCAACATTTGTCTCATTATTTTATTGACTACAAAGTTGGACAAGAACGAAGGGAGTGGACATCCTTGTCGGACACCGCCTTTTATAGAGAAGATTTCTGAGAGCTCACCATGCACCCTCACACGTCCAGAAGTATATGTTCACATTTTATTGACACAAAGTTGGACAAGAACGAAGGGAGTGGACATCCTTGTCGGACACCGCCTTTTATAGAGAAGATTTCTGAGAGCTCACCATGCACCCTCACACGTCCAGAAGTATATGTTCACAAACTTCTGGTGAATGTCCTGTTTAGCAAGTGGTTAACACCACTGGTGGATGGTTAGAATAGCACGCATCTTTGAAGTTGAGGAAAACCAATTTTATGGGTCATTTGTTCTAACACCTGATGGAATGTGAATTTGTGGTCGGTGCAGCCTCCATCCAACGAAATTCCGATTGTCCACGGGTTAAGGATTCGTGTGCGATGAAGAACCAGTAACACCAGAAGCCTTGTCACCACAAGAGTCAAACTAATACCTCTGGTTAATGCCGTCACTGCGAGTACCATTTTTGAAAATGAGCAGTACTGATGACTCAGCTTAGTTGTCCGCGACGCTCTTTTTACCAACTAGGGCTGGGGAACTCACCATTATCGTAGAGCACAGCAGGTAGAAGGCTACCAGATCAGTAGCACACTAACGCTTGGAGAGAAATATACGCTCAGACAACTCTGAGGCTAAACGAGGCTCAACACTGACAACCCACCCCTCCGGATTGGAAATAGCAGGTGGCCAATTGTTATTCGAAATACCCTACCCACCAGCCTAAACATTCTCTTTTGCTCTCCATTTCTGTCACTGGTACTCTCGCTGACTGATGTGCCTTGACATTGAAAATCAGTGTTCTATAATTCCCCTAAATCACTTATCAACAACATGTAGTATGTAGGGCATTCCGGAGACCTGGGTGTGCGGCTAGTCGCAGGCTTTCGTTACGAGAAATGGTCTTCAAAAAGAGCCACCTCACCCGATCACCATTCACGTTTTGCCCTCCTAGGACTGCGGCTTGGCCTCTCCAGGAGACGTTAAATGCAGAGTAAGACAGCATGTTAGTAGACGATGATCAACTGAACCTTCCGATGGGTGGCATTTCCAGTGTTGTTGAAGACACGTTCAGAAACGATTGTTGCTTTAGGGGCTTCATGTTGATTGGAAGTCATTGTTTGGCATCCAACCGAGTTTGGTTACTGTTAGTTTTCTATCTTGAAGGAATAGGCGGATTTCCTTTCCCTTCAGGTAAACAATAGTCTTTTTTGTTTTCAGCTGGTTGCGCAATACGTATATCCTATCGGAACCCCCTTTCAGAGAATTATTGCCTCTGCCTTTGCGAACCCAAAGCATTTCGAGGAATGCAATGTTGATGAATCCGATCTTGCGGCCGACTGCTTTCTTCACAGACCAAACCATTAAGCATGTGTTTCCTGACAGAAATGTCAGTGATCGCATCATATGGGGATCGACGCTCAATACGGTGTTTTCCCCAATCCTAACCGGACCCCTCTATGCACTCGAGGCACCCCTTATGTTTCGTACACCGGTATTTTCACTAACCGGCGAGACTCAACGGAACTGTTTGTCCAATTTGCCACTTCTCCGACGCGCCTCACATCTTCAACTCAGTGATGCATCCACTCAGTTGATTTTGGAGAAATCTCTGGGTTATGGAGCATTTGGTGTCGTGTGGTAAGATGCCTTTAGCACACTTCACCTAAAAAAATTAACCAGGTTGGTTGTAGATCCAAGGACTGGGAGGCGGATGGCTCTCAAACGGATCTCATGTGTGTTTGATACCTTGGCTTCTGCCAGAAGAGCCTACAGAGAACTCTATTTGCTGAGCAACCTCAGACACATCAACGTATGTCACTTTTCGTCAAATACATGATTTTTTTAGGTTGTTCAAATGCTGGATATTGTCAAGGTGGACAATTTCGCTGAATTTAATGATGTGTAAGCTCACTGTTTTTTTGTCCTCACAAGTCCTCCATACAGATGCTTCCTTTGTGAGTATATGGAAACTGACCTGCATAAAATTATAATTTCCAATCAACCTCTCTCGATTGAGCACGTGAAGTTGTTTACGTATCAGCTACTTCGAGGTATGCATGTTGGCTAGGTTAATTGATGCCATAGGCCTGAAATATTTACACTCGGCTGGTATCATGCATCGGGACCTGAAGCCTGGCAACCTTCTGGTCAATTCACATTGTCTTCTCAAGGTTAGTGAAACCGTCCACGTTGTCCAGTACTTCCATTTCAAACCTGCACGTGAATGATGTCATCTCTGGTAGATTTACCATCAGGTCTAGTAGAATGTAATTATCTCTTTCGAAATCCTCATCGTGAACATCCATATATAGAGCGACCGTTCCTGAAAGTCCAGATAAATAGCAAAACCACGTAGTGATTCGCACTGATCGATTTCATCATACAATTACCAAAATTTATTGGATCGGCACATTTTAATCACCCGAAATTAGAATCAGGCGAACTAATTTTTTCGACTATATTGAAATGAAACTATCGGAAACCCATCCAGCGCAACCTGGCACCACTTTAAAAGCTGTCGTATTGTTGTCGTAAACAACGAGGATAAGTTCTTCTATCTTCGTTCAGCTTCGCTTGTAACACATCCTATCTCGGCCACACAACCGTCCGGGGGGGGGCTGCACTGTTTACGCACAGGATCCAACAGGAGTACAAAAGCTGCTCACACACTAGACACGGACCCCAATGTGCGTACAAATAATCTTCAGTGTGACCTTTTCAGTCGCACTCAACCCTTTCAAGACCTTATGCACACGCCCTGGGGACAGTTGAGGCACTTCGCCTAGTCATCGCCTCTCAAACTTTTATAGACGGACGATGCTAGTTGTGATACTTTGGTTCAATTGGTCTTCCAGTCGTATTATGGTGAATTTTAGATAGATTCCCATGTCAGCCGTAACATGATCTGTTGTATGGACATCTGGAACCCAGTGGGTTTCATAGACAATTTGTCTCTCGATGTTCATTTTCAGGCAAGGTGTGTAATATGTCTGTTGTTACATGTCCTCTGTGTTTGTATGGCTCTGTTTGCGCAGCACTGTTGCATCGTTTTCGTTTTTTCTGGCTGTACTACTTTCACCGAAACGTCAAGGATACTCTGCTTCCTGGACATTTCCAAGCTACCCACCTATATTCTGTTTCACATCTAATGCCTGTTGTATTTGTTCTCCTTCCCACATAGATTTGTGACTTTGGCCTAGCTCGATCCTGTCTAACGTTTAAGTCTGACGAGCAGGATCCCACACTGACCGTGGAAGTAGTCACTCAATTCTATCGGGCCCCAGAACTCTTGCTTGGTTCTTCGTTTTATAATGCCGCCATCGACCTCTGGAGTGTCGGCTGTATTCTGGCTGAATTATTAACACGGAAAATTTTATTTCAAGTAAGTCATTCGGCTGGTCGTCTGGCCACTATGGGAGCGCATAAATGCATCACGTTACGGATGTACAGCCCATTCCTCGTGTACTTGGAAAGAATTGTACGGTTAGTATTCGACCTAACGGAGTGGCTGGCGACATAGCTTGTGGAACATACGGCTTCAAGTTCAAAGATATAAGAAAATGAACCCTCCTTTGTAACTGATCATTAATGTGCTACGACACAAAAACAGCTGTACAGTCGCATGTGTTTTGCCAGTAGACCCACAAAGGTTGTGCGATTGAAGTTCAAGATTGCTTTCTATCAGCGTACGCCAGTCGTTATCACTTTGTTCACAATGAAGCTGTGTCGGATGCATCTGAGTTTCGTAATTCTCATCACGTGATGCCTCGTTCACTGTTTTCTCTGAAGCCGTGTTACCAACACAGTACGTAGTGTGCATGTTTTACGCCTCACAGAAATAGATGGTAACATCCCGTGACATACAACCTCTGTTCTTGCTAATAAGGTATTCTGAATTACCATTTGTTGACGTGTGTTCCGAAGCCTCTCCTTGCTCTCAACTTATACCTTTTGGCACCACCAACGTGATGGTTTCCAGAGGAGGCATTTCACTCCTGGAATGTATAAATCTTGGCGGTCTCACGTGCCTCGCAAGTCTAGTCACTGTCTGCCCACAAAGTTAGCGTGACTCAAACGAAGGTGCAGGCAAATTGGGTTCTAAAGCAGAAGACTGAAGACGATGGGAACGGTTCGTGTCACTGTTGCCTGTCTTCTAGGGTGTTTTCTGCTTTTTTCTCTACATATAACTGGTGAGTTTGCAGCATATCACTGCAGATCAGTATTAGTGGCGTCCTTGGTTGTACCTCTTATCCAGGTTTTCCGAATATGAATCTAGTCCCCCAGGTAACTCAGACTGTATTCTACGCAAGCGGCCATTAATTCACCAGCAATGGGTTATTCAATATACTAGGCCGTGCCTTGAAAAAATCGGTATATTCGCATAGTTCGCAGGTATTATTATCGGTGTTGGGCAAGTGTTCCTTCGAGCCCATACAATCGAATTCTCCCTAAGTTGTCTACTTATGGTTGCCATCTTGAATTCACTCGCTTGTTCTCTATATTGATACGTTGGTCTGATCCAATGATCTTATCAAGACACTAGTTTGTTATCTGCCCGGGCGTGCACTCTACGTATTTCATATTTGCTTCTGCATGTCATACTGGTAATTCAATCCTCAGCAGCCAGGCCACTTGATACTACAATCGCTCGGAACGAAAGAAATAAGGACAGGAAATATTAGTTCCCAACTTAGTTCTCCGTTTTATGCTACTACTAAACATCCCGTGGAGCTAGTTCACGCCGGTTTTAAACAACCGGTGGTCAGTCATGCATCCTCCAGGTTGTCTTTGGCCCGATCTGAGATAGGTTTAATTTGTTTTAGCTGTATCCTGCCGGAGGATTAGGTCGCTTGTATGATTTCTCGAATCGCCGGTGCCCAAACACGGCGTTTGGTGACAAGCCTTCAAAAACGTCTATCACCGTGGCGACAGTGTCAATACTGGTGAAGTTTTGGAGTAAGAACAGCTCCGATTGTGTTGGCCAACTATCTGAATTAACGTCACTATAACAGAGCACGGACTCGTCGTTCGACGTACAGTTTTGGTGGCTTGCTCTCAGACACACTAAAACACCCGTGATTGGAACCCCCTATTCTTGCAAGTGCTGGAAACGGCATCGGCCAGGTTTCTTAAACATCAAGTAAAACAGTCTAAACAGTAGACTGATGGGTCAGTTTCCCCTCAATGCGACACTACGCGCATTATCCAGTGCAACCGTGACTTTGACTTGGCCGTGTGTAAGGATGCATGGATCAAGATTTTGAACCCATAAGCATAATCCAGCGTCACTTTAATCATTGTGACTGGTACTTCACTGCTGAATGTTGTTGAGAAAGCATCTCACGTTTTGGATTAAAAGAAGTGACCGCGCGACGGAATTGGACCCACTCTTTAAGTCATTAAACACCGAGAGCATCGTGTTTACATACAGTGATGTGGATGTTTGGAAATCCCGCCTGCTACTCACAGCACAGCCGTCAGCGCACGAGAAAGGCATTTGGTTTGTGATGTCTGTTGCGACAAGAAGTTCTGTCTATTCTGTTTTGGCGTCCAGCAGGCCACCTAGGATTTATACCCCGCAAGTTACCTGTTGGACTTCGACCACGTGTCTGTATTCACCATTTCAACCAGAGAGTCGACTACGTGAATGTTGTTCTTGCATATTTCACGTATCCCCTGCGGTTGGCTCAATGGTTTCCAATAAGCTCAGTGAACATCACTTGCGTGACTGATAGCCAACCAGGTGACCCAAATACATATAAAATAAACCGAGTGCTGAATGGGATTTCTGGTATGTCCGTATGATACCACCCTGCTCTACTGTTTACTTCAGTCATTCAGTCACTCATTCCTCTCACCTGCTTCAGCCAAGTTCCCAAGATTCATTCATATAATCGCCAACCTTTTCTTTTATTTTACCTTAAATGAAGAATGATTTTCCTTCATGATCGTTGAGAGTGACCACCTCTTCACATTGCCATTGATTATGGTGAATAACTCAGGTCCTCGTTAATTCCACTTGTGTGGCGCACATCACGTGGAAGAGTGGGTATATAAACGTCCTGAAGCGGGTTCGAACCATCCTGAATCGATTCAGAATAGAGTGGACTGTTGATGCTTAACAGAAGTTCACAACTTATGGTTTGGTAGTATTCGTCAATGTGTTTGCCCTTACGTAGCACTTCCATCCGTATGTGTCAGTAAAGTTTAACTTGTCCACGTTTTGGCCCAAAAAGTACATTTAATGTAGTTTTTGTACATTATTGTAAATGTCTTTTGTTTCAGCGTTTGCAGGTCGTAGAAATCGGTTTCGGTGGGTCGCTGAAATTGCGTTACTTGTCGATCCTACCTATAAGGGTTTATGGACCGGTCAACTGGGAAATAAAAATTCTGAATTTTCAGTCGGTTAAGCTTAGTTGTATCATAGGCACTGGTGAATCTCAGTTGATCACCTTTTTCATCGTACTCTCTCGGCGTGTAGGTACAGCGACAACCCGAACGAGCGTACACTTCCACGCAGACGTGATGTGTTTAACAGTAGCAAACCCTGTTCTTAATGCAAGACTACTCATAAAGTTTATGCAAACCCTTCGATGAATCACTACAGGTTTCTCTTCCCTCGGGACCCACCATCTAGATGTAGTTATTAGATCATCGGCGAACGAAATCGCAACAGTGCTAGCCACTGCACATCATGCACACTGTTCACAGCTGTACATGATGATGAGGATGAAACTGGTGAACGTCCATTCGCCAGTTACACGTATGGTGTGTGAAATCCTACCCGTTCTCCATGTTTTTCTCCTCCGCTATTCTAACTATGATTCCAGCCGTTCACCGAATTCAAGATCAATTTAGATCTTTTGTGGACAGAACTCCACAGCCATTATGCTGAAAGGCTGTCGAAATTAGGCAAACATAAGCAACATATTTTCTGTTATGCAAAGTTCACTATCAGGTAGCACTAGAAGTCGACACTTTCACATTCTCCCGCCTAAATGTTGAAATTTTGTCATCCCAGAGATTTGGGATTTCTAGCCCATCTACTCGTGATACTAAATGGCTTTCTTCAGCCACATACGAGGTTTCTCGAGATTGCAAACTTTCTTAATGTTGGACTAGGTTGCGATTTTTCCGCCTGGTTTAACTACATGTATTTTTTGCAACAGCAATGTGCTGCAAGGCACACGAGATTAACTCTGTGTTGAGTACACTGTTTGCGACCACCTTTCTTAAAGCGGTCGAAAAAATGTGTCTGCCAACTTTTCCTACCAAGCGAATTTCGTTGGGCATCCGCATGCTATCCCTCAGTTGACCAGAGTCAATTATCTCAACGAGATGGTCACTCAGTGAAAAGTAATAGTCACGATAGAAAACTCTTCATTTAGATCATCACCATCATCGGAGAGAGCAACATCAATGTTGACACTGGTGCTTCATTGGCGTTACTTCTAGTTACTTGTTGAATCCGTGAGCACCACACGTGTGGAGTTGAGCCCAATGCTAGTTATCAATCTGACTAATCTAATGGTCTAATA
The DNA here is from genome assembly GCF_000715545.1 of Opisthorchis viverrini. NCBI lineage: Eukaryota > Metazoa > Platyhelminthes > Trematoda > Opisthorchiida > Opisthorchiidae > Opisthorchis > Opisthorchis viverrini. The sequence continues at coordinate 54,554 of NW_008752136.1, read as the reverse complement.
GGTTTTCGTACCATCCTGATACACACAGCATGATCTGTTGGGTGTTTTTTGTACACAACATAAAAATTGATCAAAAATTTAAGGAACAGCTGCCACGTGTGATGTGCACTGAAAATCCGAATGGGCTGGATTGAACGGGAGAGTAGAAAATGAAGAAACACAGATAGCATCATTTTTGGGAAAATTTTGGTAACAATCGGTAGATTTATTGCTGGACAACGTTTCGCTTTTGACACAAAAGCTTTGTCAGGCCAAGTGACTATGTTCCGAGGTTGGTCGAGATTTAAGGCGGAAGGAGAACCAATAAGCTAAGTCAAACTAAGTTTCTGTTGGGTGTCGGCTGAGGGATTTTTGTGTTTTAGGGTGGGTGAGCAAGTGTTGGGCCGATGGGGAAACCTACTTGGGTTTGAGTCCAGCCTTGGTTCTAGTTCTTCTGATTCGGTTCACTTGATGGTCCCTCTTGAACGTCATTTGCACTTTCTGTCTGTCTGTCTGCCTGTGTGGATGAGCTAAGATAGTTGTGTAATGGAGATACTGTGAACTTTGGTCGGGATGGGATTTCCACTCCCCTCCCTGTTTTTGCTAATGATTCCACGTGGATTGACAACCACACAATCATGGCTTATCTAAAACCGCTTTCCATACGCTCGTCAGTTCCACACCCTCGATTCTATTCTGCTGTGATGCTTAGTAATTTCCACCGCCACGGCTATCAGCCGCTGTGGTGTGAATCCCAGTCCCCGTCTTAAAACTTCTATATTCTCCAGATCTATTCCATGTCCCGTGTCTAAGGAATGTACCGGCATTGCTTAGTCTTTTACCAGCATTTGGTGCTCTCCTGCATTCCTTGGTGGTTTGTTTATCCTTCTTTTATGCTCACTAATTCCGGAAATTTATCCTATGTAAACCTTAGTGCAATCATTGCAGTTAATTTTATACACCCAGTCCCTAGACCTTTCAACCGGCAGGGGATCTTTCAATTGCACCAAAACTGAGCGTAGCGTTTTTCCTTTCTGGTAAGCTACTCGACAGTCTTCGAATAACCTCCTATGTTCCTGCTTTATATGGAATGACTGCCGTGTCAATCCACGCCGTGATACACGTGCGATATTTAGTTGCTTTACTCATCGTCGAACTCGTCATCATCGTAATCTTCAACTTTACTCACCATTGCCTTATGTCGGTTGAGTCTCCACTAGAGGGTGTTTAGGCAAGTGGCAAAGTAAACACAATCAATAACGTGTCGAAATATTGGTAGTTCGGGTGGGTTTGTTGGTTGTGGAGCAGGTGGCTGTTGATCTGTTCGTCAAGCTTGGCAATTGACTTGCAAATGTTTCGTCACCGTACGATAAGACATCATCAGTGAACTGTTGGGTGGGTGCGCCGTCCCAAAATAAAATGTCCACTCCAAGGTTTGTGCCATGCCCAGATTCAATTGTTAATAGTTGTCTCTCGACAAACAACAGATTTTAGTCTACAGCGTGCTTGCCATTGTTGGCTCTCTGCGTACTTATGACACTTTTATGCGTGTCATATGGCGTTGAATGTACATTTTTGCCATCTAATCTCGCACCAGACCCAGTATGACGGACACTGTGCCTGATGTGCGAGTTTTGACTGTGCTAGCGCCTACCGCGCCTTGGAGAGCATTCAACATTGTTTGTCCTTTCATCGGTTGTTGGTCTTCAGACACGTGCTTCCATATCAAAATTTTTACGTACTTTGTAATTCATCTCATCAGACTGGAACCATTCTTGGCATGATTTCGAATGAGACGTTTCTCTCTTGTCTCCCATATTCTCCTGTTACTCTTTCGCATTCATCGCTTTCATTCACGTTTTATGTTTGTGACCATGCTCTTCGAAAATAAATGATAATAGTGGTAGTATTCTCCCAATGAAAGTTGTTCCGATAGTCTCTTATCTGTTTCCTTTAGGTTATTAATCACTATTTTTTTAGCGATATTAGTGAACAGCGACAATTTTCACCCAGGTTTTTTTGCTCGTGTGTTAGTTTTCGTTCATTTAATATTTACACACGTATTAGTCCCGCGTGCTAAGCTTAGAGTAAACTCACCATTAGTTGAGATGACCTTCATAGTGGCACCATACTCTGTTTTGGTCTCCGTGTTCCTTCTTTTGTCTTTTGTGCATCTCGAGTTTGTGACGTAATATTGACATGTATTTCATCTAGAATTATGTTTTGATTTGCTACTGTTGCCAGTGCATGGTCAACAGGAACGCTTTCGAAACCACATTCAGTATGTTTTGCTGTAACTCGTCTACCGAATATTGATTTTAACATTATACCTGACGTCCAATTTTCAGGTCGTGCCGCGTCTTAGTACGAGGGTGTTGTCGATTATCGAACAGTTAATTAATGTCTGATGTCGCCGTGGACTGGAATTTAATCGAATGCGCGTGACGTCGAATAACATAACATCCTCTGCACAAACCGCACTCCACTCTTCATCTGTAACCATTATAAGAGCTTAGGGGACCATCCATTTTATGAACAGTGATTGCAACCCGGCATCTAGCTACACTTATGGGAGCCTAAGATTACCAAATATTTCGACTTCCACGCCCGTCTTTCCAGTGCTGTTCGACCCGCAGGACCTCTACTGATCAGGCGTGCGATGGAGTGATCGGGAGGTAGTATGCGAAGCTGGAGCCGGTGAACTTTCTGAATCATCAGCTTCATAGCAACATTACTATTAGCACTAAAGTGAAGTGTTTTGCAGCCACAAAGTCTCCTTAGTTATTTTTAAAGCCTTAGTGCGAAAAAGGGTAGGAGTGGATAGAGATCCTGTTATTTCCAGACGCAGGTAATTGAGGGAAACTAACATCACGAGCCGTACTGGCTTTCTAGGCCTCCATATGGTAGTATTCTCCCAATGAAAGTTGTTCCGATAGTCTCTTATCTGTTTCCTTTAGGTTATTAATCACTATTTTTTTAGCGATATTAGTGAACAGCGACAATTTTCACCCAGGTTTTTTTGCTCGTGTGTTAGTTTTCGTTCATTTAATATTTACACACGTATTAGTCCCGCGTGCTAAGCTTAGAGTAAACTCACCATTAGTTGAGATGACCTTCATAGTGGCACCATACTCTGTTTTGGTCTCCGTGTTCCTTCTTTTGTCTTTTGTGCATCTCGAGTTTGTGACGTAATATTGACATGTATTTCATCTAGAATTATGTTTTGATTTGCTACTGTTGCCAGTGCATGGTCAACAGGAACGCTTTCGAAACCACATTCAGTATGTTTTGCTGTAACTCGTCTACCGAATATTGATTTTAACATTATACCTGACGTCCAATTTTCAGGTCGTGCCGCGTCTTAGTACGAGGGTGTTGTCGATTATCGAACAGTTAATTAATGTCTGATGTCGCCGTGGACTGGAATTTAATCGAATGCGCGTGACGTCGAATAACATAACATCCTCTGCACAAACCGCACTCCACTCTTCATCTGTAACCATTATAAGAGCTTAGGGGACCATCCATTTTATGAACAGTGATTGCAACCCGGCATCTAGCTACACTTATGGGAGCCTAAGATTACCAAATATTTCGACTTCCACGCCCGTCTTTCCAGTGCTGTTCGACCCGCAGGACCTCTACTGATCAGGCGTGCGATGGAGTGATCGGGAGGTAGTATGCGAAGCTGGAGCCGGTGAACTTTCTGAATCATCAGCTTCATAGCAACATTACTATTAGCACTAAAGTGAAGTGTTTTGCAGCCACAAAGTCTCCTTAGTTATTTTTAAAGCCTTAGTGCGAAAAAGGGTAGGAGTGGATAGAGATCCTGTTATTTCCAGACGCAGGTAATTGAGGGAAACTAACATCACGAGCCGTACTGGCTTTCTAGGCCTCCATATCGTGTAGCGACTTCAGCCAAGCGCAGAAAGAATCGTACAGCTCGGTTACGGAGGGCAGACCGGCCGGCTGCACCCAAACTTTTCGTGATCTCTTTCGCCTCCTTTTGCCAAGTCACACGGTTTTCGCCATTCTGAAGGTGAAGAGATTAACAATAGTCTCTTGAAACTGTCTTTCGCCATGCATGGCTCGTGGCCGGTCTACTGCATTCGATTGTACTGGGTGTTTTCCACTCCTGAATCAGTCATTGTACAACCAACCACCCGTTTTCTACTTACTTCGTTACGGATTCGTCGGTGACACCTACTACTAACAGTGCTTCTGGCTCATTGGTAGTCGCTAACCTAAAGACGCTGTAGGAGTACGTCTCGCAGCCGTACCACAACACGATCTGTAATGTAGCCTCTTGTATACGACCATGGAAGTCTGGTGATTTTCCGAGGTCTCTGTCTGTATGGTAAGCGAGATGTCTGGATGACAGCACATTCTGACTCATGAATTTCAAATTGGTGGATGCAAAGCGCATATCAAAATGTGGTGTAGTGATGATTGATTTGTCCAGTAACGCTTGTGCCTTATGTTCGTCTTCGAAGGATTGGACGATATTTGCATGCTCCAAACCGACAACGGTCTCTCCAGCAATGATTGGAACACCACGATTTCGGGCAATTCAGTATTTCTCATTATTTCGTCATTGATGAACTCGAACATATGTGTAGAGCGTCGACATCCTTTTCGAACACTTTTTGTCGGAAATCGCTTTGTCTATACACCGACGCATCTAGAAGTATGTGAACATGAGGAATCTTGTTCACCAGCCCTTTGGTTATCCACTTTGAGTAAACATGGTTAGACAATCTTCAATTCAAGGAAGATCAAGATTGTACGTTGTCTGTATACATGGAGCTGCCCTAACACCAAAATGTACCGTGTTTGAGGTGACCCCGTTTAATTCCTCCTAAAAAAGGAAGAGTCAGCGGAATTAGAAGGCCTTTTACAACGCTAGTCAACTCACTCATCTCTATGCTACAAGCAACCGGATTCCGGAAGCAAAAGTATGTGAAAACAAATAGAAGAACGGGTTAGATGATTCTTTTATCTCACTGAGTGAATAAGAGACGAGTGCAATTAAATTGCGTCGATAGGTAGCAGCATTCCAGTTTCATTTTCTACGCTCTCGACCCGTAATTAAGGAAATGCGCCCGAGCATCATGTCGGAGTAAAACGCCATTGACCTAGTAACCTTTAATAACCTCACCCAATAGAGACCCGACGGGAGCCGTCTGGTTTGTTATTCCTGATGAGGCGTGAAATCACCCCCACCAATGGAATCGGTTAACTGCCATATCGTTAGGATTTAAGGGTACTTGCAAAGAGACTTACGTGGAATCCACCATAAAAGGTACTGGCATACAAGTATGTGTTAATCTGGATCGCCCAGGTGAACGACTTTTCGCGGACGTGGAGAAAGAGACTGGTACACAGGGTCAACAGTAGAACGGACATTCCGGATGTTGCGAAATTCTAAAAAAAAATGCCAGGTCCCCTAGGGCACCAAAAAAGTAGCGTATGGACTTTAGCGTAATATCTTGAGACAGCATAGCACGCAGTCGCTCAGAATGGCTACTTCGAGTGCACCTGTCTATTTTCCTCTCTTCTCTAACTGGGTTCTTGCGAACTCGTAAGTGTAGATTGTGTATATCGGTGCAGTCAGTGATCCGATGCGATCTAGCGTTAGCAGTTTGCTTTTCCACGCACACAGACTAATTAATCGAATTGGCCATGTTGTTTCTGTGTTAATCAATAAGTGATTGTTGCTTGTATCTGTGCATTGTGCTGAATATGGCCGTAAAATACCTGTCGAGTGTTGATAGGCTGGCTGATTTATATCTTCTTGTGGATAAACAATCTTGTAGAATATGTGAAACGATATCTTGTACCACCCCATATGTTTCGTAATTGAGTCTCAAAGGTTAGGATATTGCGCAAGGTGAAGTAAATTTCTGTAAACAGGGTCCCTCATATGTTGTGGCCTAATCAGAATGATTCTGCCAATACAGGAAAGGGAACCGTTCAAATGGGAGTAACCGATATCCCGAGCTTTTCATTGATTGTACGTGAACTGGTCTGGCGAAGATAGTACTCTACAGAACAGTGGATATGAAATGCGTAGGGGAAGTTTCCATTCAGACCATTCAGACGGCTTTTTATGTTTAAAATCAAGCTTATTCATCAATCTAAAACCTATGTATAAAAATCGTAGGACTTCTTACGCGATTCGTTATAATGAGGCATAACTAAATCTCGACCATAAAGTTCCTTTATCCCACCGTATAATGGCACTCTGTTCACGCTATTGGATGCCTCGTACTCTGAGAAATTGACTCTAATGTTACTACTTCCGTACTGTCCGTTGGTTTGTTTGCATTGGTAAGGCACACCTGTAGTCCTCTTATCTAGAGTCTATCAGTCTACAACCTAACTTCTACATTATTGGCCAACGCTTACGGGCCAGAGGTCGGATATAAACCCGAAGTTCTCGATTTTATGAAATCCCCCACACTGGCCTGCCCCGGAAATAGCCCTCGATTCATTCTATGAAAGCGGAACCGCCGTTGGCGATTATAGAGACAATATTGATTAAGACTTGTTGGCACGTTTTGTGTTCACAACGATTATTGACTCAGTCGTATTGGTTGTCATGACATCCACCATGTGACCGATTGTGTGCAACCAATTGGTGTCCGCTTTTGCCAGTGTTTCATCGTTTTGAGTGACCCTGCGTGCCATATTCGAGCCTGAAAATAATTAGTGTTAGAATATCACACCAGTATTTCATTCCATCCTTACAAAGTAGATAAATAGGACTCGAAATTCCGAACTTTGTAAGCTGCCTCAGTTTTCATCAATGGGTGAAATTACCTTTTTTTCATTTCCCACACTCGACTAGTCTTCGCACCCCCAGTTAATGTGATGAAAAATCCGGAAATAATAGTCAAAGACACTGGTATGTTCCATTTTGGGGTGGGAGAGGGATGTTCAGCAGATTTTTATGCAAACGTAAATTCCGGATCATTAGGACTTTATAATCCCAAATGAACTTGATCCCTTCGTGACACAGGCATGAAAAACCGCTCCACATTTTATGTGAGTGGGGTTTGTTATAAGTATGGTGTAACACTCTCTAGGTATTAGAAAAGATTTGTAGTGGTTTAATCAATTTGGATGCGCTTTGGATGCTTTTGGAAACCATTTGAGCCTCAGCTAAGGACAAAGGATTGTCCTTTTTCGTCGCTAAGTGCTAGCTTGATAACTCCAAGATATCCAAAACCAGGGTAGTGTACTTTGTGGATTGTTTTTTGGTGAATGCATGCATGCCGCCATCCTGAAAGTTATTTACATCTGATTCTGGACGATATTTTAGCAATTCTTTGGACACGACTTACTCACAACCTGAGTTGACTTGTCTCGTACCCTTCAGAGTTTCGCACGACCCAGGCTGTGAATCACTGGTTTAGGTGTATTTGTAACCGAGCGACAAATTTGATTCCCAACCCGTTCGCTCGTTTTAACTACCCATCTTGGCTACTTAGGTGCTACGAAATGTGAAGCGCAGTGCATTCTGCCTCGTTCATGGGAATATGACCGTCTGCCTCGCAGAGCTCTTTTCGATCAGCCCTGTGCTGAGTGGAAGCGACCGAGATGTGGACAGTGCATGCCTTGACAGCGAAGTATGAAAACACAAACAGTCGGGTTGACAACTGCCGCCTCCCGGGATAAGGAATCCGAGACACAACGCACCGATGGTCAATAACACTGCCAGAAATGGACCAATCACGCAGTCAGTGGCGCTCATTTATCAAAGCTATCACTTTCAATGCGTAGCCACCCGATTACCGCACTAAATGAACATGCCATCACCTCCAAGGCTTGACTGTATCTCTCTCACTTTCCAGTGACGGAAACTAACAGCTGGAGCCATTGTGCATGTGGTGCACGGTTTATAGCTGATAAATTGAATGACGAGATTTTGACGGTGGACTCACTCGACCGTGCGCGTTCATTTCACTCGTGTTCCGTATTGTCAGCTGCTTCTGTACCATTAGGATTGCTATCGGCCGTTTTATGTTCTAGTCGATAGTGTGCAACACCATCCGTGGAGAGTTAACGGATATGTTTCACGCTCTGTCTTTTTCCTGAAACGTTCAAAACCGAGGACTCGACAATCACGCAGTGGCGCTCATTTATCAAAGCTATCACTTTCAATGCGTAGCCACCCGATTACCGCACTAAATGAACATGCCATCACCTCCAAGGCTTGACTGTATCTCTCTCACTTTCCAGTGACGGAAACTAACAGCTGGAGCCATTGTGCATGTGGTGCACGGTTTATAGCTGATAAATTGAATGACGAGATTTTGACGGTGGACTCACTCGACCGTGCGCGTTCATTTCACTCGTGTTCCGTATTGTCAGCTGCTTCTGTACCATTAGGATTGCTATCGGCCGTTTTATGTTCTAGTCGATAGTGTGCAACACCATCCGTGGAGAGTTAACGGATATGTTTCACGCTCTGTCTTTTTCCTGAAACGTTCAAAACCGAGGACTCGAACAGTTGTACAGTTTCTGTTTGCTCTGAAAGTAGGTACGCCCACCCAATTTGCTACGATTCTGTCTATGTCCAGCAAAGTCGATCTGCAACCGGTCAGCGAGTAGGAGAAACAATCAATATGCACCAGTTTCAGGGACAAATATGGTTTTCGGGTGTTCGTGGTTGCGAGATTTTGTAGCATACATACTCATATGTCTCTCGTTTGAATAATCGTCCTCCCGTCTTCGTGCGTTCATCGTGGTGAGTCCACGCCAAAGGCGGTAAGCACTGGACTCAAGTTTCGCTCTCATAAGAGCTCATCAACAGTGCGTATCCAGTGGCCGTGCCAGAGTTTGAACTCCGCACATCTGACATGCGAGCGAGCGTGGTACCACTACACCACCAGCACACGCTGGATTCATCCGAAATTTCACGTCATTAAAACCGAACATGTTCACATGTGTGACACTTTAAGGTAAACGCGTAGGAGCAACAGTGCGCAGTGGCCGTGCCAGAGTTTGAACTCCGCACATCTGACATGCGAGCGAGCGTGGTACCACTACACCACCAGCACACGCTGGATTCATCCGAAATTTCACGTCATTAAAACCGAACATGTTCACATGTGTGACACTTTAAGGTAAACGCGTAGGAGAGCGAAGATAGCGTCAAAATGATCAGCCTGATCACTTTGTTTCAGCCCATCCATTGGGCGTTGTGCCAGATGTTCCTGCGAATTGATGGGTTATTACGGTCTATCCGTTCTTGTTGCCGAAGAATTTGGTTTCTTTCCAGTATGTAAGCACTGGCTATGTTGTTAACCCTTGTGGTGTGCCGGAAGAAACAGGGTCCATAAGAAGTAAAATAGCAAAGGAGGGCCTAAAAACGATGGGTGACCAACGAGTTTGCACAGTGATGAATCAGAATAAATGTTCTCAAAAAAGAACCTGTTTGGGTTGGTTCATCCCCTGTTACTAATCTCTCACATTAAGCGGAATAAAAAGAACACGGAGTTGGATAGCATTTAACCACCTGCTGAGTCATTCAAAGTTTTCACAACTGTGAAGTGAATTCCCATTTCTTTGGTGTCGGTGACTGAGCAAACCTTGCACTCTTACGGCTCAACTCTTTTCGATTATTGTGCGTAAATAGGGGGGTTGTCGTCTTTGTAAGCTCTAGTGCGCCGCGGAATCACCTTGTGTCGTTTTCGTCAGTCTCTACTTGCGGCAATGCTGTTTATGTTACACTCAAATCCGACTGCAATTATGGGCATTAGGTATTTTCATCTCCATGGCAACCCATATAATTGCCTGTCTGATATCTAATGAATAACTGAAGTTTTTTTGTAAATTGAAGAGAAAATAATTGTATCCTCACATTGCATAACAGAAGCAAGTGTTTCCAGAAAATTCGGATGGCAGTAGAAGCAAAAAACCAATGACAATACCACTCGCACAATTTCGCAGTCAATGGAACGCGAGCGTGAAGATGTAACAAGTGGAAACATTTGATCATCTTTAGTTTGACTGATGTTCTGTCAAGTTTCTCAATGCCCATAATGTTTCCTGCTTTCAAAGCTGACGTGACATTATGACTATCAGATGTGTTTTGTGGCGATCCTCCCAGGGTCAACGGCGATTCGGGTCATCCAGCGCTCCCGGTGGATATTGTGAACTCTTTGTCTTGATGAGTTGTTTTCATTTAAATGCATATGTCCGTTCTCCCAAGAGACTCACTCGATGTTTGATTAAAGTCAACAACATGGTCGAATTTCGGGCCATAGTCTCACCTGATCAACACCTAGATTGTCTGATGATGTTGGAATTTCCTATCCTTCTTTTAAATTCCAGTCTATGAGCCCCTTCTGTCAGTTGGAGATGATATTCGAACTTCTCGGATCACCACATCCCACCGAACTATCCAGCCTCGTTGGATGCCCATTGCTGAGTGTTGAATTCCTGTTAAGTCGTTCAGTACGACCGCCAAACCACGCAGCACTAGCTTCCATGCTCACTCCTTTTCAACCTAACAACCACGTCACACAGTCGACTGAACCACCTGACGGAGATCTTCTGGCTCTCCTAACGGGCCTGCTAACATTCAGCCCGGTAAGTTTACACCCATGGTTTATCCACTTTTATGTCCACTGCTCGTGTTTCGTGCCAGTTATTATTCTAATGCGTATTTTTTCACATTTGTTTTTCCATCCGATAGACCAAACGCCTTTCAGCTGAAGAGGCACTGTCATCTCCATTCCTCTATTCCGGTCGGGCTCGTTTTCATAGTTGGTTGTGTGATTGCTGTCCCAGAACATGTTGCTTACCAGTCCTCAATCAAATACAACACTCAAACTCTACTGTTCTGTCCCATTGGCGTGAAGTAGTCCCATCCTTCAACTCATCCGGAACTCAGTACTCTTCACCATGTACTCCGCCATCCCCGTTCGCTTTTCCTCACCTATCCGCGGAACTCATGCTTCGACTCAATACTTTAAGCTTACTTCCAACACTGTCACCTCAAATGTCGACTGCCCCAAATTCAAATCTCGGTGCTTCATCTTTGCAAAAGTGCATGGAACCAGTCTTCATCAGTCAAGGTGGCCATTATCATCTGAACACGGAGGTTGAATTGTCCACTTTGATGGACGCAAGGCGTGAGTTGTTTCGCTGGTCTATACTCACACACTGTCCACCCGTCAGTCACGTTACTGTCTTATCTTAGCTCACTACATCGCTCTGTCTAAGTAATTTCGCGCGCTGTGGACTTACTTTTGCCATTATATGAGACGTTGGGTCATACGGGGTAATCTGTGGAGTATACTCTCAGATGTAAACCGCTTGTGTGCTGCATTTGGTATGACGTCTTATAGTCGGGGTCACGCATTCCATTGAATATTTTTCTCAATTATCTGAATACTTTTTTCAAATAGTTCTTCATATTACAGTCTAAATGTGCTCCTATTGTGCCCTCTTCATTTGCTGTGGATGAAAGTCGAGAATGACTAACTGATGTTCCTTTGAGCTTCTGCAAAGGCCGCATCATCATGATCATGATCATCACTGACAACAATACCAACGAGCTTTGGCTCTTCATTGATGTGTCAGTTTATTTGAATAAAGCCATACAAAAGGTGGGGAAGAGAGAGGGCCATTTACTTGTGTACGATGAACGCACGAGCTGTCTACATCCCCAACACTTAGGCAATTTTGACGAGGATTGACAACATGAACGCCGCCAATATTGGCCAGTTATCATACCTTCCAATACGAGCGCATTCTTTCGAAAATTGCGGCTACTGTTTACTCACGCTAGTTGGATCCGAAGGTTTCTTTCACCCATGTAGGAAAAAATAAGCTAGACAAGCACGTCATTCTTGATTAGATTGAGTTGGAGTTCGTTGGGACCGGTAGGTTGGCGGCGCTTGTAGGATAAAAAGCATTTGCATATTTTCGAAGCTGTCGAAGGCTCAGCATCCAGGTCTCCATTGCGGTTGGCAACCCGACTGAACAGCAGCTGGTCACCAGTTGAATTGCTGTTTAATCTATTCAGCCCAACAGTTCAGGTGCTATTGTTTTTTTATTGTAAATGAGTGGTTTGTCCTCATCATTCATTGCCTCGCTCATCAGAGGCTTTTTGGACCTGTTAAGCATATCGGCTGGAGTAGTTCACATCACCGTCCGATAGATTTCCAATAGCCATGTGATATGTGTGCATCTCACGCACCACGGAAATCTCAGAATAAAGAAGCAACGGACAAGCGCATCAGAATCCACACAGGTATCCCGGAACTAGCGACAGTGTGATTGCTCCACGCCACGTCAGCTAATGATGATGTTTTACCTACATTAGAAATTAGTTTGCTGTGGGAGCACCATGTAGCCAATCTGAAGTTAATGCTGTACGGAGATAATCTGGGATCATCGCATAAATGCTGCAGGCGTTCGACACTGCCTGCGTATCTCAATTTAAAAACGATCACTTAATCGAGCCCCACAGCACCGAGTGTACCTGCTTGTGCATTCATGTCCTTTTGGGCTCGAGACTACCCAGCGTTTAAAGCGCCAATTTACTGATCGGAAACTACTCCCGTCTAGGGTTGGGCAGCTTGACAGTATCTCAGCCCTCGTGCTTCCTTCAGGTGACATGGCAGTTAGGCACAAAAGGATTTTACGGCTGAACAGCGACGAATAATATCTCCATGTTACCAAAACATTATTAGTTTTTCGCCTGCCGTAACGAAGCGTTCAAAGCATAAAGATAACCGTTTTCGGGAATATTAGAGCTATAGTCCCTTGGGGTCTAAACGGATACGATCAACAGGCAGCGGCTATCTGCGGACCCATGAGATACTCCCACAAATGTTGCCTAATGAGATGCACACAATCAACCGTCACCGAACATCCAGGCTCTGAGACTTAGGGCAATGCCAACTATCGTAGAACCAGTTGCTAGGGCGCCAGAGCCTCAGCTGCTTGACGGCTGGGGTCCTGGAGCAAAGCTTTTTGCTTAGAAGCCTAACTGCACCGCAGGGGTGGTTGGCGTAAGTTTGTCAGAACTGTTTGCACTTTCAAGGGTCAGATCGCCACGGTGTTTTGCCCTCCAACGTGGAAGACGGTTACCCAAACCTCTGCCTTTCGGCCAACCTGGTATGACAGGCTTAGAAAATGTCACATGTACACTATTCAGTATAGCCCACTTGCGTACTGGGTTTCTGAAAACCTTCACTCTACAGTGAGGTTAGCTTTCTTCATGGCAGTAGGAGCTCGGCGGTGCGCGTCGGATTTTAATACAAAGCTGTGATGGCCACTTTCACCTTAAGCCTATCGCCTCGATCCTTTCATCGTAAAAAGAACAGAGCTGACTTGGTAATTGTCATGCTTTGTCAAATCCATTTGATACTAAAGAGAAACTTCGTTTGTTATTTATGGCAAGCCTATAGCGAGTGATGCAGCACGTGCGATCAGGGTTACTGACTTGAACTCGGTGGCAAACCAGCCAGTTTAGCACGTGGCAATCTCGTAGATAGTTGGAGTCGTACGCACTGTTGATTGTCGACTATTATTGGTTCCCATCTCTCTCCTGAAGCTTCCACTCTCTGGTAGAGTGATTCTTGTCAGATGTGCGCCCACTATTCGGCGCAGTACAAGCAACCCCTCGTTATAAGAAACGCCGTCAAGAACGGTTCATATTCTTTCTTGCTTCTTGTTACTGGGTGGTGTTCGGAGCGAAACAGGGCCAGGGCAATACGACAATGTTATGTATGTATACCTCTAACTGAAGGTTATTGAGCTTTTCAAGATTTTCAGCGCTTTTTGAAAGTCAAACAAACCGCTAGTTGGTTTGTACAGTACACAGCGCCACTCATGCTCCAATCACCGAGTCCACATCTAGTAATCACGTGTTGACTCACTCCTCAGGCGATGAATTCTCAGATGGAAGATTCGCTCATCGTGTGAATTACTCTCCCTTTTAGGGTACGTATTGTTCATTAGTAGTTTGAGGAGATTTGGACATTTGCAATGGGAATTTCTTCTTGTACTCGAATCCAACCTATCCTAAAACGAACTTGAAAACGGTGCTCGTCAATATTGCATCAGGCCACCTGGTAATATGAGCGAAACGACATGAGTCCGAAGCCGGGATTCATCATAATTATTGAGCTACAATGTTAGCTCATACGCCGTCTGTTGCTTAAATTTCCCGTTTAAGCTCACATGTAGCTCGATATTTTCCCCAGCTCAGGTTGTACAAATATCGTAATTCGCTTGCTATTTTAAATTTTCATCATCCAGAGGCTTTGTGGAATCTGATGGAGGACTACTTTCGACGTGATCCACATCGGGCTCGGGTGTTTATCAACACTTTGTCTCCTAATTTCGGACCGTTCTTATCAGGTGAGTTGTGCTTGCTTGTTACGTGCATCATATATGGCTGGCTTTCCTCCTGAAGACGTGGGCTTTTCAGTCAATAACAGAACACTTAACTGTCATTAGCACAGAGAAACCGGTGTTCACTGCTTAAGAACCGTGCAGTCATTCGGTTAATGTTCTTCAGGTAGGCCTAGTGCTCGTTCACCATAAGTAGTTGGGGTTGTGTGTCCAGCTTTCGGTTAGACAGCCGGTGTAGCAGTTGTTACTCAAGTGGCTGTTAATCTGTTCGTCGAACTTCACAATTTGCCCGCAAACACCACATCAGCAACCGGCGTGCGGTGGAGTGTATTGGGTGGAACGATGGTTTCTCCTCGATTACCAACGAAACCTTGTAAGCCAGTTGCAACGCTCGGTGAACAGTTCAAAGACCATCTAGTCGACAACCAGTGGACGTACTCACACGGACGATTTTTGGACACTCCGGAGTAACCAGTATGGCACTTCGCAGCACGACAGCCATCGACCTCTGCCCCTACTTGTATCCTATTGCGTCTTGAACAAAACGTAACAAAGGTTATGAAGATTCCACTCTGGTCACACCATTTCCTACTCTCCATCATACCTACGCGTCGCCAAAACGGTCGTTTGTGAACAGTTATATGTTATGACCTCACGTGGCTTGAGCTTCCTTTCTACTAAAATTTGCTCCCATACTTGGCTTCGGGGCGCTTATTCGGCGATTACGACTTTACGGAGTGCACTGGCCGTGGTCGATTTCAACTTACGGAGGACCTCCTCTGCAAAATTACCGCTCTTTGTCATCCCCTCGACTTTCTGTTACGTGTGCAGACGTAACACACTACTCTTCGACAGCTCACGACCGGTTTCGCCCTTTGTGGACTCACCAAGTAGGCGCCATCCCTTAGTTTTTGTCAATCACACATTCTTGTTGAGCCCCAACTGCACGAAATTCGACAAATACACTCACTCATCTGCACATCGAAGAAGTTTTCACGAGGGACTCAGCTGAATCCCGGCCGAATATCTCGTTTATGATGTGCTTCTTCAACTGAATGTGCCGCAGTAGGCGGCCTCGTGTTTTAGTTTGTACGATATTTAAGACATCACGATACGTTGCATGGGCGCAACGCACTATTCATAAGGTGGGAACCAAATTGGTGTGCATGTCTACATCTATTCATAGAATTTCTGGTATGTGGTTTGAATAGTGAGTTCTTGGAAATTTAAACGTGAGAGGAGCACTGATGTTCGACTGGGGTTTATTACATGATGGTTGCAACAGGAGCGAAAGCTTTGCAAACAGTAAATAGATATCACTCAACCAAAAATAAAATGTTAAATGGGATACGCTTATGGCCATGCAGATGGATATAAGATCAATCGACGCACATGGTCTCAGCCGTTGGTTTGAACAAAAACGAGAGTCAAAGTTACGGCACCAACTTTTTTGTTGCAACGATTAAGATAAATCCCTGCCTCTGGTTTTACCAGCTGCATTAAATGTTAATCGCTAGCTCAGTGTAATGTTTAGTGAAAGCCTCTCAAAAAGAATTGAATCTGTTGGTGCTGTCCACGACTGTACTTGAAATCTTGATGAGCTTTTGCAAGAAGAGCCAAAATCTCAGCACCCATACTACAGTATTCCACGTCGTTTGATAGCCATTCTACCATCTAAACCAGAATGCATCGCATCGTAGTGATGCCGTCGCCTCACTGCACTTCCGCGACAAAGATTTGGAAATCTGAGGAATTTTTAGAGGTCCACTTTCTAGCTACGCCGACCGTTTCATCGCACATGCAAGTGCAGCCTGTAGGGGCATCTGCTTTCTAACCAGGCGATCGATATGGCTGGTGTATTTGCATATTGTCCGTAGAAACCGCATTCGTTCGCTCCTGGTTTGATCTCATAGGAGATTTGAATTCCTCATCACGCTGATTTGGTTCAACTCCGTCCATCATCCCTCGAATCTTGCGCGAATCGATATCTGTATGGCTTCTTCAAGTCAGCCTCCGTAGAACAATGGTGCGCTATCAACTGATTCACTTCGTTCTGGCCATACTACCCATCCAAGAACAATGCGGGCAACGAAAATTATCCATGACAGTCGCTAGTCCTTAGTCACACTTGCTTCAATAACAACTTAGCAGCTGACAGGCCACAAATGTCCCACTTATGGTGTCCTGAAACTGTCTTACCGATTCGGATTTTTATCTTCCATACCATTCGTCCTTGAACTTGTTAATCCCCATTCGGATTGGTATAGATTGCCAGATTACCAAGCGCACCAGAAGCCAAAAATCTCCACACGAATGGACTGAACAGATCATCTGTCTTTCTTTTCGACTTTGACGTGATGCTAAATTTGTTGGCGCGTGCACAGCCTTGGCCCCTGCTCCGTAGGGCATGGATCAACGCGGAGACACGATACAATTAACGAGGAAACGTCGTAGCAGTTCGGATGCGTTAATCGTTTGTTGATCAGGTGGTGCATGACCTGGTCGCAGATCTTGGCTGTTGACTTGCGGACTTTTCGTTGAGGCTCGTGGAGACGTCGTCGATTCGCTATTGATGGTGAACACCATAGTCAGAAGTTAGTAGAAAGCTTCTAACCCTGATTTTGCAAGGTGGAAAGCCGAAACAGGAAACTGGACGACATGGAGGAATATTGTACGCTACATGAATGAATCCTGTTTTGATTTATTAGTAATCCAGGCCACGAGTTTCCTATGTCGACGGCAGTTGGCTCTAAATTTTAGTTGTCCGCACTTTCGACATCCCTGGGATGGTATGCCTACATTGGTGCAGAAGTTACTTTCTGTTCCCAGCACTCTGGAAACCAATTTCATTATTGGCTCACACCAGCTATCCCTGTTTGTGTCCTGGGTGAGTCTGCTGGCTATCCTCCATGTACACAGTAGGTCTCAACTGTTCAGTTAGTGGTTACTGGTCATCAGTTTTCGAGCTGCCCCCTCTTCTTCTTCTTCGCTCTCGGGTTTGCATCGGGCAAAAGTTGAGTTGGTGTTTGCAGCGAATTTCGCCACATCGACTTCAGTGAGAGTAAGTGGGATAGTGAGGTGCATCACAGAAACCAGTTACTACACTGTCTGGCTGTCAGGTCATTTTTATTATGTTCGAGAAACGGGAGTTACGTTTTTCCACCATTTCCATCCAACACTACCCAATTTCTCTTGGGTAGTGTATCCGTAACCCTTACTAGCCAGTCAAGAATAACGGATGACGCTCCAGTTTAGTTCCTCAGCTTTCACATCATTGCATTATCCGTCGGTTTTTCCAGGACCAGTTTGTACTCGATTTCATCGGTACCATCCTTGGGTTAGATACTGACTGCATTCTGTATGTTTTCATTAAATTACCCGATTCTCACCAGGGCTTCCGTATACTTATAATTTAACTCACTTTTGACTTACAGCCCATAGATAATGCGTTCGTAGCGCATGTAAATGAACTACCCAGTTCTGCATCAATTCCACTGCAATCGATTGCTGGCTCTTTCCCGTGCTTCTCCGTCTCTGGTCCTTGGAATATCCAATACTGCAGCTTTGTCCCGTATAAACTCAGCAATGCAATTGTACACATTAGTAGTGCTTCCTTGTGTGGTTATATCCCTTTGTGCCTGCGCTCATTCGGCGCTTTGTCTTCTTCAGTCCTGCCTTCGTGTTAGCTTTTGTTCACATCATTTTCTGATACGATTTTATGGTTGTTTGGTCGGCTTATCCTCACCTTACATTCACTCCGTTTTTCAATGTGGTTACCTGTTGCCTTCACCGTATCCATTACCGTTGCTCATTTTTCACCTCCCTTACATTGGTCGGCAAACGATTTGCTCCCTCTCACCGGCCCCTATCAATACTGCTCCCCTCTGTGTTTCATTCATTGAGTGTACACCCCACCCTCCGGTTCACATTTACCTCAGGCTCGCCCTTTTCCTCTGCTTAGCACACTATCCTTCCCGTTACAACTTGGCTGTGTTTCCCCGCCGATTTTTTCGATTATCTGACGCGCATTTATGAACCAGAACTTACCAATGTTCTCAGTCAACTCATCTGTGATTCACCCTCCATTTACATCTGTCGATCACTACCGGTTCCATCGTTTTTTACCTCATTGGCGATATCCTCCCACCGGTACCCTGCTATGCTACATAGTTTGGAGTTTTGTTTCGTGCATCTTGCACTCAACCTGGCTGGCGCGGTTCAGGTTCTACGCACACGATTAACTGTACACTATTCTGCAGCACTTTCCAGCTTCCTATTCTCCCTGTCTTGTTATGCCTGCTTTCTTCAATACAGACACCCGTCCGTTGCACCTCGTTTGACCAGCGTGTTTAATGACATTGGGAAACATAGCCGCTTTTGTAAGAGTTATCATCACCCACTATGTAAATGTTATGTTGGAGCTGTAGTGCAAATCAAGCCGTGGTTCCTACGTTATATGGGCTAACAGTAGGCCACTATGTGGATGACTAGTGCTGGATAAAATAGCATAAACGTAAAGCAAAAATAGTTTGTCCAAACCACACTAGCAGCGAAAAACCGAAGGTAAGTCTGGAATGGTGAGATGAACCACTCAGATAAGAAACAGGAACGTATTAATTAAAAATTGGAAGTTTTGCTAGCTATCGGGCAGCCCCATTAGTATTCAGGTTTGTCGGAACTGATCGCTTAATTATTTTTTGAGAATTCAGTGATTAGACGTGATCATCTGCATGTGTGATATTTTCCGGTCACTCCGTTTGCGCAAGCAGCGCATCAGTCGTTTTTCTCAGCAATTGAACTTATTCGCCTTCATGACATCCAGAGTTTGTTGACGAAAAAAATCATCCGACCAGTGAGCATTCAGGAGGAAGTCGGGGAAAACACATTATTTCACCCACTTGCCAGTGTGATTAACTTGAGAGCACTGATGGTATTGTCCAGACCGATGATGGAACGCTTCCAACCGAAGCACCCAGCCCAGCGAACCAACCAATGGCCATTTTTGCCACCTGAGCTAACAAATTTCTCTGTGTTGCACAGCGATTTTCCTTCCCCGGATGCCATGTGAAAGACCGAGCAAACGTGGTTGCTTCTAATCCGGAGCAAGTGGAAACTACAGCAGAGCAACTAAATGTTAGTTATCCATGGAGCTGTCTCTTTTAAGCATATCTCCCTACCAAGCAACACCAATAACATCATGCGATACTTCTGTCAGGGATAAGATTTTGTTGAATGAATGAATGAATTCACTTAGTGAAGTCTCCTTCCAGCCCAAAAATATATAGCCCGTGAATAAAATCACACGCAAAACTTGTTGAGATTGGCAGCGGTATTCATGGTTTCTCACGTTAGCCTTTAACAGAACGTGGGTTCTCATGGATTGTTTGACATTGGTGTAGCAATGATCATTTTGTGCAGCGGTATATTTCTGTGCGACTGATTCAGAGTGTGACCAGCGGTCCCTACTTGGTGATGATTCGTGCTTTTGAGGCATCGTAAAGTAGGGCTGAAAAACTAATCTTCTGAATTCATTGATCTCAACCATCGCTGTCAAAATCGAGGTCTGTGTTATTTGTTTGCACATGAGGGGCCAACAAATTTTGATCGGGTGTAATAAGCTCAGGGCGCATAGCTTAATTAGGAAAGATGCTTTCTTATTACTGGTAGTTCCTGCGTCGAACAACCTTCTTCTGACAGTTGTGCACGCTTTATTTATTACCTACTTCAAAGCACCACCAGACGCTATTTTATGTGAACCCTAATGCTGGCTAGCTCACTTCCCTTCGCCGATAACTTAAAGGGACGTGCTACACCCTTTCTCACTTGTGCCATTCATATGAACCGCAGCCGCCAAATGAGAACAAAATTGAGCAGGGAATCTTGGGCGAAGGCATCGATCCGCGAATGTGCCTGGGAGTTACGTTGAAGGTACGAAACCCATTAATGTTCGCGTGTACGGCAGTGGAGCATCGGTGTTGAACACTGATGCCATACTGTCGATAATGATGATGATGATGATGATGATGACTGGAGGGAAAAATGCGGCTTGACAAGCTAAACACATTGAGACTTCTTGTGAAGAATACATCCTTAATAGTAATTATTATGTATATTCCCAACTAGTGGGTGGCATACCGTTAGGCACTGTTAGATGGTTACAATCAGAATAGAGCACTATCGGGGGAGTTGCGGGTGCCGGGGATTACGCGAAAAAAGAAAATCTCATGAATAGTCGGCAATATCCGATGTGGAACTGACCGTGCCCAAACCGGCATGGGAAAGCAAACACAGTTTCCAGGAGTTTACCACACTTTTTTGTGAGGGGGGAGAAAACATCAAGCTGAGACGGGGCCCGTTAGCCGCACAATGGTCTTAGCTGCAAGAACTTTGCGAGTGAAATAAAACATTTTACGACAAAGTATTGAATTTTGTCGCATATATGCTCACGCTAAGAACCATTTCAATCTATATTCATGCCTTTGCAGCTCATCAAATTTCACTATCCACTGAAGCAATCATACCTCTAGCGGAAAAAGTCTGGTGGAATACTCTCCATACACCGCTGATACCCCGGAGATGACTAGGTGTGACTCACAGAACTGGACTGGCACTCGGATCTAAAGTGCCTGTCTCTTTTAGTCCAACAGGAAAGCGTCATAACTTTCGAAAATTCAAATTTATTGTTGGAATACTGAGCGCCAGCTGAGACAAGATCAGATCTGCTAGGTTTGAAGGTGGTTTGCAAAAACAGAACAAGAGGGGGTGAAAAAGATGCATCCCACCTGGTGCATGATGATAAAACTGTCAAAACGATGGGAAAACGATGAGCCAGGACAACGAACCTTTCGCGGTAGCTGCATTGGCCAGTTGGAGGGAAACAAAGTCTAACTCCACCATTGAAGTACATTCGGCCTTGGACTATTGGGCTTATGGACAGGAACACAAAAAGCGGAAGTTGAGATGATGAATTAGAGGAATCGGTAATACGGACAAATGGTAGAGGGAATCTCATAGTAACGGTGCACATTGGAACTGTAGAGACTCACCAGTGCCACTGCTGGAGAGGTTCCTGGGGCAAAAGTTCCTTGGGAGGGGAGTTTGGTGCTAACGCACAAGACGGAACGCAAACTGCACAGAAAATGACTGTTTTTGAGAGGAGCGTAGAATGGAAGTCAACAAAATGTTTATATCCGAAACGGAAGGTTCATCGGTATACAATGAACTGGTCCCGTAAGCGGCTGTGGAGAAGGGTTTGTTCGTATTTGTAGATAAGGGCACGAGTGGGGGAGAGTGTCATCAAAAGCAGGAAGCGAATGGTTTGGGAATGCTATCGAACCGAGTATGGTAGTGCCGCGCCATCATTGCACTGACATACATCTGGTTCTGGACAACTACGTGACAGGACGTCATGTTTGAGGTTTTTGGGCTGGGATGTGCAATCCTGTGGGCGGCGGGATTTTTCGGGGATATGGCATAGGGAATCCGCTGGTGTAGAACAAAAGCATTGTAAAGTCGCACGTATTTTTTGGTCCGGATCGTGAGCCCATCGAATGTATAGCACAGATCAGATGGCGTGAATAACATCCAAACGGCGTCCGAATCAGGTGCATGATGCATTTAGCCTTCGCGGTTCCGTTAGAGAAGGGGAAGCGCTCAGCGTTCGTTTTGCACGCGCACCCCTGGTCCTCAAACCCTATCACCAACCACATACACGCCTCTTCAACACCGAAGTTCTCCCTTATTATCGGGCCACCTACTCGTTAGCCAGGATTTCCAGCGTCATAGGATAATAGAGATTCTGGACAATGCTCAGCGTACGACCGAAGGCTAACTAGCGCGGTCCGGTAAGAAGTCCTCGTGCATTGTATTTGGTCTCGAATCCGAGAATTGCTTGTGCTTACTGAACAATCTGAAGTTGCCTGAAGTACCGTTTTGGCAGGCCTCAAAATGTGATGAGGTTGGAGTTTGGGTCCTTTGTCTGTACGCCAACCTGGAGTACGCCAACCAAGTTGTCTACTCAGGACGCACGAAAGACATCACCCTCACTGAGGGTGTCCAGCGGACCGCTACGAGAATGGTTGCCGGCCTCAAATCCGTGGACTACGAAACGCGTCTCGCGATGCCTGATCTCTTTCCCCTGGAGTACCGTCGCCTCAGAGGGGACCTAATTCTTACTTACGCCCTTTTTGAACAAAGCTTGGCAAACAGGTTTTTCACCGTTGACCCAGCAAACACACGGCGTGGACATAGTAAGAAAATTTTCAAACTCATAGAACCGATTCATTAGACAAAATTTTTCTCCTTTCGGGTAGTAGGTGCGTGGAATGACCTTCCTCCGACGGTTGTCCACTCTCCTTATAGAACCCAGTTTAAAGCACTGGTAGACATTTATTTATGCGAATCCTCGCGCTGGCGAGCATACTGTCCCGCGCTGAGAACATAAAGAGCAGTGCTACACCCTGTTCTCACCTGTGCCTTTCAGGTGAACGACAGTCACTGACCGACAAGAACAAAAGCGACCAGGGAAACTTGGGCAAGTGACTCGATCCTGTGTATCAATCTATGAATCCGTGGAAGCCGCTTATTTGGACATCCTGGAGGGATAGATGACGGGGATTCGTTGTCTAGCAACCGCTTTGAGGAGGAAGACGGAAGCTGTGTCATAGTGAGATACTTCGGAGCAGGTTGAGGTCAAATTGGTTGAAACTCTAGATCGTATTCCGGGTGTCGCAGTCATCCTGGCCACCTATGTGATCTGGTGGTCTAGATAGGACAGTAGAAGCGCGTGTCAGTGGCGGCACTTCGACAAAAACGATTAAGTAGACGGGGATTAAACGTGCTCGAATAACTGGGGACTAAAACTGATTAGGCCTACTGAAGAGGGAGTTGCGTCGACGTTTGTGCCCGCGACTAATTGGGGGACAACCGTAAAAATAATAATCTAGTATAAAAAATGGTTAAAGACCTACGGACGGGCTAGATTCCAAAAAAGGTTTTTACAACACCTGACCTTGGAATTTTAGTTTCGCTGGTATCAGCCACTTGATAGGACAGTAGAAGCGCGTGTCAGTGGCGGCACTTCGACAAAAACGATTAAGTAGACGGGGATTAAACGTGCTCGAATAACTGGGGACTAAAACTGATTAGGCCTACTGAAGAGGGAGTTGTGTCGACGTTTGTGCCCGCGACTAATTGGGGGACAACCGCAAAAAATAATAATTAGTATAAAAAATGGTTAAAGACCTACGGACGGGCTAGATTCCAAAAAAGGTTTTTACAACACCTGACCTTGGAATTTTAGTTTCGCTGGTATCAGCCACTTGCATTTTACGCCATAAGCTACCACCCACCGTATCACGTCACATTACCATTGATATGGGACTGTTAGTCATTTACCAATCGATCTGTCATTTCCGTCATTTGATAGATGGACGCGAATTTCGCATCTTTAGAGATCATAAACCGTTGACGTCAGCCCCACTAACCATGCCCCCGCGAAATACATCACAGAATATATCCGCAATATATCAGGGCAGCACAATATCATGGCAGACGCGTTGTCCGTCCGGAAGTTGACTCTATCCACTCAACCACCACGATCGATTTGAAACGTATCGCTCAGCTACAAAAAAACGAGCCCATTATTTTGCCGTCAAGCGACAAACTGTTTTGATTAAACGTCAAACTGATGCCGCCACAAATTACACCAGACACAACCGATTGCCATTTTTCTACTTCATACGCTCAGACCATAAAACTCCACAAAAATTTCAATAGAAAATCCGGAAATCCTTCAGGCTAATCAAGCATTGGATCAACTCAGCAATAACGTGGATCGATGAAAGTAAAAATCAAATAGGGTGAGGTCCCTTCTAAGCGTTGCACTTGCAGTCACCCAATTATTTGGAAAAAACTTGTGTTCCTTATCGGTGAGTCTTTTCTCCGACACCAGGCACTGGGGCGTGAACAGCAGTCCGATATAACACTGTCGTTAACCAGCTATGTAGTACACTGCTATTGGGCACCGCTTTATGAAAAACCGGGGACAAGGTCGCTGTACATGATGAGATGTGGAGGTTTTCAGGTGAACATGCTCAAGAAAACTGCGATGGTTCAATTTTTACGCTCTGATCGTAAACCTCTCCGCAACCACTTGGGTTCACTTGGGACTTGCTCAGCAAGCAGCAGCACGACGCAAATGAGTTAGAAGCACGTGATCATGGATGAGATGCCTCTTCAAAGCGAGCCAAAATTTATTTTGACGTCTTGCTGTGACTCATCTTCCGCTCTTTGGCAGAGCAGAAACAACTATCGGATTACCCTAGGCTTTTTGGTCACGAATCATTCCACTCGAGAAACGGTTGGCCCTCACTGCGATACGTCGTCGCTTCGAGTTTTGTTCACACCACGAAAAATTGTTCCCTAATTTGCTTTACTGCAGTAGATTTGACGATCGCTTCCAACGAACAATGCTACCAAAAACTATGGAATATATCATTCGCTACGCTTCTACTGTCACCTTACTCGTCGTTGCACATTAGTTACTACCTTGCAGTAAACTCGGAGGGTTTACCAATGGATTGTGCCTAATTACATATACCTCCTGGAATCGATCAAGTATTTGAACATTATTGCATTTCCATACCAGTCTTATATTCTGGCACTTCAAATTATTCTCCCCCGTTGCGCTTCAGTAAAATATTTGTTGCATCACCGATAGCGCAACAGAGATTTGAAAAGTTGTGGTATAAGCAACCAGCGGATCCTGAAGTCACTCAGGTGACCGGCTGGTTCTAAGCGTCGGTGCATTCAAAGAGGCGTGAATGAAATTTGCGCAAATTGTGACAAATTTGCCTGTGCAATCAATTTGCCCATAAAAACCACCAAACAGAAGACAAAGTGACATTTATTTATTCTCCAGTATATCTTCACTTCGGATATACTTCTATCATATCGAATATTTTTGCTTGGTATTTCGCTCTCCTTTTTAAAGTAACTAAATGTAAGTGCGCCGTTACTCCGTTGAACAAAGAAAGGTAATAATTTTCGTTTCACCAAAGTGTGCAGGTGTGCTGTGCATGACGGTACGCTAATTGACCTCTTGACTAATCGCTTGGTTTGCATTTGAAAAGTGCTATGTTTAACTAACGTAAAGCAGGCCAAAGTGGTTTGTCCGAGCTGGCTGGGTAAAGGCCACGACATTATGTGATAGGGAATTTTTAACTTACAGCGGCTCAAAATGCTAGAGCATTCTCACTGGCGGGATTAGCGTGACCTGGAGCAAAACTCTTCACCAACAGGTAACCGGCCACCCTCAGGAAGGGCGTCAAAGCGGTAATGCGCACAACCCAATGAAGGAGCTCTAAGGAAAAGAACCTTCTCAAGGTTCTTCTACGGTCCTGGAGATCAAGGGGTGGTAACTGCTGTTCCAAAGAGGATTGCAGCCAGATGCTCTATAAGAGTCATCACTGCCAGCCACAGATACTAACTCTTCCCATGGACAGTGAAATGTGTCGCGTTCAACGGGATTTATACTTGACACTAGCCCTGTAATGTCCGGTAAAGGAGACAACGACTCAATGAAGCTGGGTAGCAGACTCCATACTGGTGGTTCCGCACCAGCCACTGAGGAGCAGCTTGATCGCCAAGTTCCCTATTGGCTGGCTTCTTGTTAGTCGACACCTAATTTCGGATAGGACAAAAGCTTGTCTTGCCCTGAGGGGATGCAAAACATTAACTTCGTATCCGCGGCTGAGTTACAGAGCAATCTAGATAGATGTTCACGACTATCACGTCACTGAGATAGATTGCATGGTTTTGGGTGCTAAAAGTTTGGGTGTCATGATCTTTATCAGGTGGCCATCAACTCGCCATGCTCACGGAAAATGGCCAAAAAATTACACACCAAGGCGGGCTGTGCGAGCCCAAGCCGTGCGATCATCAGCAGTTGCATCAACCAAACAATAAAGATGGAAACTTAGTCAAAATGAGCAGCCAAAAATCTGCAATTGCCGCATGATGTCCGAAATCCAAACTTCCAATAATACTGAGGAGCAAGTTCCGGTGGGGCCTCATCAGAAAATCTACACACCCCTCCCCGAGAATGTTTTAACCGAACTTTTCAAATTGGCTACTGCTTGGCAGATTCCTAGATTGGAACTGCTGAGAATATTGATCTGGTAAGATAGTGAGGGCAGATGCCTGTCGAAGAGCTTTATGGAGAGCACTATGCTTCCGGTGAGTTGAGCTGGCCAATCAGTTGCTTGTGCCAACAGTAGGTTAGGTCACAATGAGTCATACAAAATAAGCCTGGCCGTTCAAACGGCGGCTTGTTGATGGGTATGATACTGCGATTACAATAATAGTGACAAATTAGCACAAAACTTAGATCGCGGACTGATGGAAGCTAATGCATGTCGGGCTAGGCCAGGCAAATGCCAGTGAAATCCTGTATGAATAAGGGTGAGTAGCGGTACGTTACTGAGACTTCACGTTTGGTCAATAAGAATTGGTCGCAAGTTGATTAATCCCGCTTGGTCCTGTCGAATTAGGTATATGATACCGAGGTCAAATGAGTTTGGTGGGAAATCCCTCTAAATATATATTCACCAAAAATGGAGGAGTGTCAACACTGGACATACTGTTATCCACGACCACATTCCGAGGAACAGCAAGCATGAGTACAGAAGTGGGAGCTTCAGCATAAATAATTTGCCAAACGCGGCAAATATCCCATGGATTATCCACTAAATCGGCACAGCTCATCTCCACCCCCAAGGCAGATAACAAAACGGATGGTGATGAGCTTACTAATCTCTTCAAACAAACGGGACTCTAGGGCTTTTCTTCTCGAATGCGCCATAGCCGCCTTGCCAAAAATACACCGGTGGTATGCACAAAGAAAATTTTTGCCCTTATGTCCCACATATCTTGTCGTCCTGCGGGGAATTTTAATTCGTCTCAGACTATTTACAACCTACAATAACCGAACCCTATCACTGATGTGTACATTCCTGTTAGCCTTGGAAAACAAAACCAACAACATCCGCGCAGCTTGTTGCAGACACAGCAAAATCGCAACTGAATTTGTTGCATTAGCATGCTTCAAACAATCAGCTTGTTTCCAGCATCCAGACATGTGAGGTCCTCCAAAAAACTTATCGAATAGGTGGTAAACTCGCGAATCTCCATCGGATGAACTTACCGGAGGACGTCCATCAATTTTGATTTAAATCGGTCAGCAACATTAAGCTGATGATCTGATCCGTCGGCCACTTAACCCCAGCACCATCAGACCAAATACACATCCTTATAAAGGATTCTCCTCCCCTCTGAGTTCATCCAACTTGAGGCCAGCAAAAACAGACTGTCAACAAACAAGTCTCACGAATAAAGGACCTAATTGGAACCTTATCTTTATGCACAAACCAATCCCAAACTCCTCTTCATGAGTGCAACTATACGCCGCCAGAAGCGAAAGTCATTGAAAGGATGATCCGCCTAAGAAAACCAACCGCCTAATAGCTCACTATCCAAAAGAATCGTTACTCATATTATAGGACATTCCTTGTATGATCGATCCATCACAAATCAACCAACGTCGAAATTAAGCGCAGAAAATTTTATGCTCAGCTACCCATCTGTTCAACGTACAGCATCGACTATTGACAGAAAGCAGTTTCGCTCATTCATAGGACCATCACAGAGTAGAAGCGTGACCAAGCAATTACAAAAATATACAATACTGTCCATCATGCTCACGTTCGTTTCCGTTCTCTGTATAGTTATACGAAATGAATGTGACAAGATTAGGGGGGGGAAAGTTAAAAAAAGAGCAAGAGTAACAGAAAAATAATAGCCGGTTACAAGTATATCAGCCTCACTAGCATATTATGCATTCTAAAACCGACCACCCTATCTGCCAACAACTTGATATCCCCAGATCATCACGGATTCCTCGGGAAACATTCTTGCGTGGTAAACATACTGGTATTTATGGATAGCCTAACCAAGGCTAAGGACGACAGACTCATTAAAAACGCCATATTTTTCAACTCCTCCAAAGTATCTGACGGAGTCCGACATGTCTGGCTGCTGCACAAGCTTTAGTCGCGGGAGATGTAAGAGGGTATTCTATGCTTGATAAAAGCGTTCCCATCTGGCAGAACATCTTGAGTGACAGAAGACTCGGCCTGCTCTTTACTGGCGCCAGCCTCCCTTGGATTTCCTAGGGGCTCTGTTTTGGGACCACATCCGTTTCTGATCTACGTCAACGACCTTCCAAATGTTCTTGCAAGTGCATGTCTACTTTTGCGGACGACTTGATATCCTGGGATCAAAATACTGATGCCCTCCAAATAGACAGACGTTGCAAAGAAATGGCCGTTGGACTGGCACCTTCCTCTGATTGACGACAAGCGCTTCCTAAATGTCATGCGGAAGGGGCCCAATGAACGTCTTTGTCGTGCACCGTGTGGATGGACCGGAAGACATTACGGGGATATATACTGAAAGGACTTAGGTAAATGGATCTCCTCAGCAACATTTTCTTCTCGCTGCACCATGATAAGTAGGCTCTAACGGTATTCGCAGTCCCGCGGATGATTGAGCAAACCCTCCCTCGCATTACTCGCATAGATTTCCGGAAACTCTATAGAGCCTCCGTCAGACCGCTTCTTGACCAGGACGCTTCTTCCACTCAGGACGTAAGAAAGACGCAAGTATCGTTGGCCATGTCAAACGAGGTGCAAAGAAAATGGGCACCTGCCGTAGACCCGTTGACTATCAAACGCGTTTCACGAGGCTGGACCTCTTTCCGTGGATTATTTTCGCTTCCGAGGGGACGTAATACTCATTTATGCCCTGCTTGAAAAATGCTTGGACAACTGTTTTTCATTATTGGTCCAGCTAACACACGGCCTTGACATGGTAAGATGTTCAATCTCAGAGCGAACTTGGGCAAAATTTTTCCTCATTTCGGGAAGTTGCCACGGGCAACGGCCTTCTTCAGACGGTTGTTCACGCTTAATCTCTCACCCAGATCAAAGCACTACTAGAAGCTTCCTACGCGAATCCTCACTCTGACAAGCCTACCACTACTCGCTGAGAACTTGAAGAGCAGTGCTAAAATTTTTTTCGCTTATCGCATCCGCTGAACGACAAGGACGAAGTCACCCGGCGAACCTTGGGCGGAGGCCTTAATCCTATGCATCAATCCGTGAATGTACACTTACCTAATTTATGCGAAAGGCACCAACCCCCACTGCAAACTTCATAGTCCAAATAGGAAAGCTAAGGGTCATACCACAGTCAACCATTTTACTGCACTAATGTCCCGACTCTCTCCCCACTCGACACAGATTCACAAGCATCCTGTGAAACCATTGCAACCGTCATCGGCTCTAGGCCCTTGCTGCCACCTCAACCAATCAGCGCCCAGACCTGCATCGCAATCTATTTGGGCGTGGGCTATTCGCTCCCGCCGTTTTTCTCCGAGTATGCCACGGGACAAGGCTCTGTGTGATATTCTTGATTCTGCCTTTTATAAGTCTCCATATCGTGACCGTAGAAATGATGTAAGTCATTGGTGTAAATTTTCAATCGCGCTTCGTGACTCTTCATTAGGTTCCGTAGTCTGTTTTCCCAGCTCACCGTTGATTGTGGTGTGGAAAGCAAGATTAAAGTCATCTTCTGGATATACTAGGAGTACCAGCACCCGCGGGGGTATAGGTCACCCAAAGGACTCATGGATGCAGTGTGTGGCATATAACCTGCCAGTTTTAATGTGTTCCGCGTGACAATTCGAACCGTAGGTAAGGCAAATCCACGAGGGAGCGAGAATTCCAGGTCTTCACTGTTCATACGAAGGGCAGCAAGTCAACGTCAATGCATCATCCTCAGGCTCGAAAAACTCAAAGGACCTGGATTTTGCACCTAGAGAGTATATTCGTACATGATTGAATAAGACTGACTGCTGTAGGAACCTTTCGGTGCTTGGGTGCTATACCACCCGAAGGGAGCACGATGACTAGAATTCTGTCGAGTCACTCAGGTCTATACAGGATCAGTCGTGATCCTGAGTCGTTCCTTCGGGCCATATTAAATATCAGCAGCAGCTCGAGCGAATTCAAAGGGAGGCAGCGAAGATGACACGTTCCCGCACCGTTCTTTGAAACCAATGCTTGGGGATATTGATCCTTAGCCAAATGAATCCGCCGCATGACATATAGTCCTTTATTTGTTTCCTGACCACCCCAGACCACCATACCTTCTGGTACTCCGCAGCTGAGAACGGAAGACATCCAGGCGACGCCTGCAAATCTTCCTCCGGCAGCACCGTTCCTTCCCACCTTTGTCAACTACTGGTACGGAATTTCTCCCAAGTTAGTCAATTGCAGGAACACGAGTCCCTTTAAAATAGGGGTTGACACGTCGCTGAGACTGCCCTTCAATGGGTAGGTTAGGGTTGAAAAGCGTCAGGTCCTAATAACTTTATATACGGTTTATCACTGTGGTTCTACATGAGGCACAAATATTCGGATTACTTGCTGCTTTTCATGACAAATGGTTTCACTTTCGTCTTGGCCTCCTGCTTTTCGTGGACGATTGACAGACTCGGCCTTGTTCCTGACTATCCGCTGTTTAGTTGTTGGTGAGCCACGCAGTTGTCCAATTCTCATAATGATTGAGCTTGTCCAACCAAGGCGTGGTTGACTGACATAGATTACCGTACAACCCTGGGTTTTCTTGTTCATTTTTGAGGAAAGCGTGTCTCATAAACGTGGTTCTGTTTGCCGTGACGGTTCTTCATGCCGCAAGCATTTCGGGTCTAGAGCCGGTGAACGGCGTTGGGAGAGCTCGTGAGTCAGTATCCGCTGGGTTGTTTTCACTGTAAACTTACCTCCCCTCATGCACGTGTGAGTTATAATTTTCGGCGAAACACTGGGAATGCACAATTGAGCTATGGAGTGCATGAAGGACAGTAATCAAATCCGTCCAAAACGTGGCCGGTGTGGTCGACATGGTCAGGTATCTTCTCGTTCACAGGGACATCGTTGCAGACAGTGGGGGCGTCGTAAGCTCTAAACGAGACATCTTGATGGCCTTAAGAGCGGTAACACGAAATTTCCCCCATACAAGGCTATGCTGTTCGTAATTCTGAGTTTGCGACCGAATATGGAGAACCGCCACGCAAGCTTTCTCTAATTCGTCTGAGATTCTTGAGGTCGTAAAATCGGGGAACCG
The DNA here is from genome assembly GCF_000715545.1 of Opisthorchis viverrini. NCBI lineage: Eukaryota > Metazoa > Platyhelminthes > Trematoda > Opisthorchiida > Opisthorchiidae > Opisthorchis > Opisthorchis viverrini. The sequence goes on along the minus strand of NW_008752136.1, from coordinate 22,952 downwards.
TGTCCTTGAGGGCAAAACACCACCCGACATGTCTCACTGTCCACGAAGGCGATGGTATATTCATATCAAGCTTCTACTGTGCTTGATGATAGAATAATAATCGCTTAGCTGTAAAATTATTTCGGTGCATGGCGGCCATGACTCGGAGGAAACACGACGGCTGATGCACTGCCAAGTCTAGAGTGGAGCAGTGGAGATGCCGTGGTTGGGCGCGAACCATGGACCTACCGGTCAGTAAGTTTGAGCCTTAACAACAGCTTTCTCAAGCTCATTCCTCTGGTGGTAGATGCGATATATCAATGGGTTGCCAAATTTGCGACCAATGATCCTCCAGGCTTTCGGCCGTTCATCCACAGCCAGGGCGAAACACAATCTCGTTCCCATGAGTTGATCAATATCACTAGTCGACCATACCGCACATGATACTGTTGGGTTGCACCCTGAATACAACGTCTGCTAGAGTGATTCATAGTGATTGTCGTTTGATGTTCTTGTAACCCCTCTGAAGATCAGAATCGCAGCTCGTGTTATTCTCCATTTTTTATTCCCCTTACATTGAAAGTCGTCTATAGTGGGCTTGTTGGACTGCCTGCTAGGACTCCAGCTTTCAAAAGCTCAGGGTGCATAATTTCCATTTCGGCTGTCGGGTTGCGTTGAAGAAGCGATAACTCGCGTTTGATTTCTGGCGGCTGGTGTCGACCTTCCATTTCGATCAGTGGGACTTTTACAGACTCATTTTAGTGAAGACTACCAGGATTTTTCTTCGAAATTTTCAGCCCATCGCCTGAGACAACCAACCATCATTATTGGAGACAGCACCAACAGTGTTGACACTGACCATTTGCTGCCGTACAACCATGAAGTTTATTTGCTTAATCATTGGAACCGAAAAGAGGAGAGAAGAGTGAACGAGAGAGGGACCCGGTACTTGCTTAATGCAAACACTAAAGTACCTGCACCTCCAGGCGCTCAATCAGACGACACGAAAGTAAACCAACAGCACGAACGTCAGCGATATCGATCAGCTGCCAGTTTGGCAACGCCTCCAGCCAAGCCTCTTCCCGGGAACCCATCCTAGAATGCTAACCCCGCAAACAATAACTAACTCTTCGTAATCTCTGTCACACTCTTCTGACAAGCCATACGTTGTCCACGCGGTTTGTACCACTCTGAAGGGATCGCAGTGAGCAACACTTATCTTGGTAGATGATGATGCGGCATCCGTAGTAGACGGCCGACCCACCACAGGTGCTGATGCTGGATAGTTTCCCTACTTAAGTACCCATTGCATAACCCAATAACCGTTCCTTTAATACATCGTGACAAATCTGTGGACGCCGTACAACATCAGCGAAGCCTCTGAGGCAGTGGTAGTCAAAATCCCGAAGACATCTCATATCACCCGCACGCAGCGGCCTTACAAGAATACAACCATTACTATAGTTTGGTACGCGTGACCTTTCAGGCCTGGCGATATGGCATTTTGACGCCGGAATTAACCCGAATCGTCAAGTGGGCTTTCAAGACTCATCACCAAACATTCCATCCGATTTAATGTAATTGCCGGGGTGTGTAAAGCTCTCCACAACCTTCCCTCAGTTGCAAGGGACATCTTCAGAAACTCTACGTTCTGAAGCTTGACTTTGCATTTTGTGGGTGTAAGGTTCATGCCGAAAGATGGTCTGACGGTAGTCAGTTTATTCAGCAGAGCTTGTGCTCGGCCGCCGTCTTCCATGTTTGGGATGTTGTGGTGTATCCTCCAGATCGATCATTTGCAACCATTTGAACATTGGGGTTTTGAAGGCCTTCCCATGTTAGCCTAATTATTCCATAAGTGAAGCTGAACAAGAGTGGAGCGAGAGGACGTGCTTGTCGGATCTTCTTTTTTGTGGGTAAGCTTGTAGATAGTTCACCATATACGCTCCAAGAAGTCAGCAAATCAAATAGCTCTCATCTGCTGGCTCTCTAACCGTCGTTCCATATCTGTGACAAACCAAGTAAAATGAACTAAGGTAGCCCTCCATGGTTAACCCAGAGTATCTGATCTACGGTGTGCTTTCAATGTCTATGTTATCCGTTAAATCCGGCAACAGATATATCCTGCTGACGTTTCGTTTCCCCTTACTGTATGTGTGTGTTGTGCCCTCGAACTATAAACATAAGTCCCAACTTCGGTCTTGCACTTCATATTACCTAGAATGAGCTCAGATATGTCACTAATCGGGTTTCTGATGAACCTGATGCAGTGGCTGGCGGCTCAAAGGCGACTATTCACTGGGATCCAGTCCAGTAAGGTGCTTTCGGCCTTAAGACTGAGCACGACCGAATTGGAGTTTTGCATCCGTGTTTTAGAGAAGGAAAACAGTTTCAGCGAGGGGTGTCTGTTTTCCAATTAGATATAGAGTGCAGACGTTGAAGGCTGCAACGTGGATCAGCTCTTTCGAGGTTAATAAGTGATTATTTTGGTTTTTTTCTGGACCATTACCCCAGAATGTCAACGATTGCTTAACCTGAAGCATGACACGGCGATGGTCCAACTTCGGGGTCATCACGATTACCAAGTTCATGCTATCCATCAAGCTAAGCAACAGTCTGGCCCTGTCAATTCCAGCTCGACGAAATCGACCTCACAGTATTCTGGTGCGAAGCAAAACAAAGGCCCAAAGAAGACATCACCTTCACAATGTTGGCATTGTGGAGCCTGGCACTTCGTCAGGTTCTATCCCTACAAGTAGCATCGGTGCCGCCGATGTAAGTCCGTGGGACACAAAGATGGGTATTATCAGTCACGGACGTATACGGCCTCTGGTGCTTCAAAGCCGTCGTCATGCGTCCGTCTCAAACCGAAATCGAATCCTGTTGGCTCCTCTCTCAGTATGCTGGCTACTTTCCATATCAACACCTCAGGTCACGGAAAGTATCTCACAGTCACCGTCAATGGTCATCCAGTCCGTCTGCAGTTGGACACTGCGTCGGACATTACCATCATTTCGGGGAAGCTTTGGCGCAGGCTGGGTCAACCTCCGACCAGACAAGCCGCTCGAACTGCTATCAGTGCCTGCGGTGAAGAGTTGAAACTCACGGATGCGCTCCAATGCTGTGTATCTTTTTTGGGGGAGGGGAAGGGGCTACATTCGTGGGGTCGTGTTATGTAACGGCAGCTGAGCTGAACTTATTGGGTCTTGATTAGTTCGGTCGCTTGGGGTTAGCCGACATTCCAATCAGTGTCATTTGCAATGCAGTTCAGTCTCCCATGGCGCATCCAGATCATACATCCGATTTCCAGTTGTTTGCCAATACTGTCTCGGTCAGTGCGCTGCGACACAAGCAGTCCTCCACCTTTTGCCAGGTGCTACGCCAATCTCCCGTCCGAAGAGACCAGTCCCGCACGCTTCCCTCTCACTGGTAGATGCCGAGCTTCAACGGCTGGAACAACAAGGCGTTCTGTCCCCTGTACCCTACTTCGCCTGGGCAGCGCCGATCGCGTGGTGAAGAAACCCATCCTCATATGTGCTGGTTTCTCAACGGATCTAAGTGCCGCTCTCCAGCAGCACCACCATCCACTACCAGTGCCCGACGATCCATTCACTGTTCTGAACGGTGGAAAGTTCTTCGCGAAAATCGACCTTGCTGAAGCCTATCTTCAAATTGAAGCCGCACCGGAATCACGCCCACTGTTGACAATCAACACACACCGCTGGTTGTATCAATACACCCGTCTCCCGTTTGGCGTCAGAACTGCCCCGGTAATTTTCCAGCAGTTAATGGGTACCATGCTTTCTGGCATTCCGGGTGTGGTCGCATATGTGTCACCTCCTAAGGATGTCCCATCGTTACACTCCTTTCTGGGGTTAATCAGCTATTATCCGGCATTCTTGCTTTCACTACACGACATTCGATCCCCACTAAATCAGTTTCTTGGAAAGGACGTCCCCTGGCGTTGGTCAGAGGAATGCGAGGAAGCATTCTTCAGGCTGAAGGTGGTGTCTTCTTTGGGCCTTTGTTTTGCTTCGCACCAGAATACTGTGAGGTCGATTTCGTCGAGCTGGAATTGACAGGGCTAGGTTGTGTCACTTCGAGGCAGTACACGCCAACCTATTTGGGCATACAGGTCTATGCAGGAAGTTGTCGCTTGGGTTCACCGCTCTTTTACGCTTTCAGTCATTTCTCTAAATGTCATCATTGATAAGCTGACTGAAGAGTGTATGGCTGCCTTTGGATCTGATCATTGCCTCCGAAACATGGACCAGGTGTGCTGGGAACATCACATTAGCAGTGATGGGGTTCGCCAGATGGCTTTAGGAAAAAGCAGCCGCTCTACGATTAATGCGTTGCTCACGCTTCGTACGTTACGTTGGTTAGGATATACACTGTGCCAGAAACCCTTCGCCCAGCCGTTTGCTAAGTGGAAGCGACCGAGAGGTGGGTAATTTATGACCTGGCAACGAAATATGTAAACGCTAATTATTAAACTCAGTCTAGTCGACAGCTGCCACCTCCATTGATGGGGACCTTGGAACTCAATCCACCAATGGTTAGTGACGCTGTCAGACATGGCTCAGTCACACAGTCAGTGGGGCTCCCGCCTCAAGGCCGTCTAGTTCAATGCGTAGCTTTCCTTTTTTCCGAATTTACTGGACATACCATTGCCTCCAACGCTTGTCTGTATCTCACCTGTTATCCTATTTTCCGGTGACCGAAGCTAGAACCCACGTACTCTTGGTGCATGGTTTACGGCTGACAAACTGCACTGAACTGGAGCGTTCACATACATTGAGTATGCACACAATACACCTCTTTGGTTCAGATCTTTCGGAGTTTCAAACCACTTTAAATACTCTAAATAACTGCCGCGCGGTGCGATATATGTTCTACACTTGAAAATTGTGAAGTATTCATGCAATGCTGGCTGGGTTCAGACTCGGAGGGTTTTAACAGGAAGAACTCTACTAGGGTGGGTGATATACTCTCGCCTAGTAGGTTACGCTGGTTTGGAGATGTATTGCATATGTCGGAGGGCCGCGTATCTCTGAAAGCTCTTGGGCAGCCGTATGTGGACAGAAACAACAGTCTGTAACCTTAAAATGAAATGTGAGTGTGCAAACTCAATTGGACTGATAACTATCGCCTTCCTGAATGGAGATCTCAGGACTGAACTTTTTTCAATGCCATCACTTTCAGTCAGTAGCCGCCTAGTTTTCTATTTGGTCCGACGAGTAGGATGATTCCACATAAACTTATCAATTATACTATCGCTTTGCTACCTCTTCCGTCACTCCATTTTTCGGTGGCTAGAACAATCTCTACCTTGCTACATGCTGCATAGCTGATAGACTGAATTGAACTGTTAGCTAAGCATGTTCGGATCTATAGAATCCCAGTCACACTCGAGTATACAGAGATTTTCCACGTGCCCCTTTTTCAAGTTTCAGGACGTTGTCCACAAACAACGAACCCACCTGTTAGTTTTCATAGCTGCTGAGTTTGATTTATGTTTCCTGGTCTTACATCCGGCTGGATTCCAGGAACATTGTTTACTAATTACTACTACTAAATCCCTCACGAGGATCGGTAGTCAGTCAGATAAAACCTCCAACTATTCATCAGTAGTAGGGCGACTGGATTCGTCAGCAGCTACTTAGACCAAGTATCACACGTAACTACTCTTAGCGTGCTATTTTATGCATGCACCAACAGTTGTTCGTGTACTCTAGATAATCTACAACGTTCTATTCCGATTCTCATGATACCAGGCGTCATCGAAACAGCTTCAACGTGCACTGCGACAATCAACCACACTGTACGTCGGAAATCTATCATTCTACACCCGAGAGGAGCAAATTTGGGAACTTTTCAGTAGAGCTGGCGAGATCAAGCGTGTTATTATGGGCTTACATAGATTTCATAAAACTCCGTGTGGCTTCTGTTTTGTCGAATACATGACACGTGAGGGCGCAGAGATGGCAATGCGTTATGTCAATCGTACTCGCTTGGATGACCGAGTTATCCGGACGGACTGGGATGCTGGTTTCGAAAACGGGCGTCAGTATGGACGTGGTCGCACTGGCGGTCAGGTAAGTTTCCCGATTAATATCACTTGAAATGGTTTTCGCACTCTGGAGTGACTACTTTTGACTGGTCCTGTAAGGCTTACTTCAGTAGTAGTCTCTCGAAATCACGCTGTCTGTCCCTTCACGTGGTCTCCCAGAGAAAAGGAATTGTGCTTTGTCCTCGATACCTTCCGTCGGCATAAACTAATAGTTGCAGTTGCAGTTACACTGTGACGAAACTCAGCTTTAAGAACTAACGTCTGAAACAACAATGATCAACGTACTGCGACCTTTTGATCAATTTCTATTTAAATTATGCATCAAACTAAGCTCCTCTGTTCTGTAAGAAAACAAGATCCTCGTACAGTAATCGAGCCTACAGTGCCATCGTTGTCTAGACACTACGCCAGCGAAATTTACAGGTCACGTGGAGTAACGTACAGAACCTCGCTATTGTGTTCCATTTTCCGATTCTTCAGTTTGCATCGCCTCTGCCATCGGAAACGGATCTCAATGAAGTCCCAAGGCCTCTTCCACAAAGATGACCATCAGGGTAGCTTTCATATCCCAAGTTCTCCAGCCTTTACTCACCATCCGCTGCCAGCCTATTGTAGTAAATCCTTCATGAAATGGCCTGTAAACGAGTACCACCGAACCCCACTTCGGCGCAACTACCTGGTGAAGCTAACAGTATTGCAAATGCATGAGCTACCGTGCATCTCGAAGGAAGCACGAACGCTGACACCGCTTTGCCATTCGGTCCCACCTACCACGATCCACTACGCTTGCCTATATCACCCGGATCATGACACGATAAAACTTCATGAGCGAAAGTATATGCTAATATAGGAACCGCGTCTCAATTTCTTTGTATACCGTATGTCATCAGTACTTTACCAAAAGGATGTTTTGGACGCCAGCACCTATAGAATCTTAGCAACATGTTGAAGCACTTTGGTTTTAGAACCCATGAAGAAATGTCCCAAGCTTGGAACAGCCAACCAGCACTAAGCCAAATGAAAAGAACCCTGTCACTTTGGAATTGATAACTGAAGCGCTAAGAGTTACCAATAAACAGACCAGCGAAATTAATGGAGAAACCTCAACGAAGTTAAAAGACAGTGATCCTTTCGTAAAATCTAGCCCATAAAAATCGGCCAAAGTAATTCCCATGTTGAAATGTTTCACCTTTAGGAGTTTCCCATTTCTTCACTACAGGACCGAGTTGCTGCTCGAATCATTAGTGTCTTACGGTCAAACTCCAAAAATAGGGGCTAACTGGACAATGAAACTAGACAATGCCGTGTGGATAGCGTCGAAAACTTGCAGAGTATAGCGTCATGTGTCCTGCTCCTTGAAATTCCATGCAGCACCTTTAGCGGGCAACTGAAGGTTTACAAACTGTGCGCTGAATCCCGACTTCTCCACCCATTTATTCCACATGCGGCGTCTACCAAACACTGAGTGACTTGTCACGGGGATAATTTGACTCAGTTCGTTCATTTTTTTGTCAAATTATTCGCTGAGCTTGACATTTTTTGTTGGAAAAAACAACTCAATTCAACCTACATGTGGTAGGCAGTTAAACCTGAACCGTCACTTCTATTTTAATAACAGCTGCATTCAGCCTAGTATATCACACACGTAAGTACGCCCCATAGAGGACCGTCATACACAGGCTATTTGGCCGCCTGTCTCCGGGGACTGTATATCGAATTGGTGTTGACAAGAAACATTTGCGGACTCCCCCATGGTCTGCCCTCTCCTCAAAGTCTTACCTTAGGGATTTTTGTTACATACTCTGTGCGGCAATGTCAGGGTATTGCAAAAATCACAATTCATTATTTTATCTTCGAGTTGCGACCGTTTATCTTATTCACAGAACGGAAAACGTAGCAATTTCGCTGTTTTGTCAAGCCTCAGTCGTCTACTCTTCCATCAAGTTAACGTGAAGTGTCACCTCAAAGTTTTAGTTCCCCGCTACTTACCTTGCTTCCAGGTGCGTGACGAATTTCGTAAAGACTACGACGCAGACCGAGGCGGATATGGAAGACTGGCACAACGGGAGATCGTAGACTAATTTTTTCTAACCATCAATCACTGTACAGTTCCATTTTTCTTCGGTGTATTACAAACACGTGTTTTGGACCTTTGACTGGGCGTCCCTTACCTTTCAAGTTGTTACATCAATTGAAAATGCTGTTCAAGACAGTCTGCAATTTACATGTGTGCGCCTTGTTTTGAAAGCTTTGGGGAAAGTCTGTGACTAGCTGTTTTCGAAATAAAACTACGTAGGGTTGCTAAGCCGACAAAATCACGAGACTTCGTAAGTGATCAGAATTTAAGTGCCGAAATCCGGAGTTTGTTATACGGTTTAAAGCGCTCTCCCAATATCCCCAAAGATTGGTGAGCTACTGTTGGTTTCCAGTCAGAGTGCCTCGCGACCTCCCCGTGTAAGGCTACTCCCCATTCGGAACAAACTACGGATTTGTCATTAACACTGCGGAGCAGCACTCATGCTGCGTGTGACTTCTGCAATGGAACACATCGTTGACACCCTGAACCACACAACAAAAGGCGCCGGCTTGAGAGGCAATCATGCGAACTAAGCAAACGACTAGAACACTGATGCTTCCACCACATCCAAACGCGTCAGCTAGCCGTCTCTTGTCAACGGTTTGTCGGTTGAAGCGTTGTCGGGCAAAACTATCCATTAAGCCTAGTATGCACAAGATGAGTCTTCATCGTAATGTATTTCATAGAGAGCAAACATAATCATCTTTGGACCGCCGAAATAGCAAACATTAGATAGTACAGCAGCTAGTTTTCCAAAATAGGTAATACAGCTGAGCGATTATTATCATGATAAAGAAAATCGAAATGTTTGTGCTTTAGGATCAGACACCGTCGAGACTCAACACAGTCTTTCGCCCGGAGAAGCTCAAGCAGTCAATATGGTTTTTTTCGTCATCAGTGTATTCGTGTTTGAGCATCAGATAAAAGAAGTAAAAATTGACAAAGCCGAAAATATTTTTGTTTACCTGTCTGTGTTAACTGCTCGTCAATCGCCGATCAGATCTTGTCGCAAATTATACTCGAACTGCGATATTTGACATAACTTGATACAAAACGGAAATTGACAATCGAGTGACTTCTACCACGATGATTGTGTAAGGTGCATGGATCACTGCTATTAGATGCTGTTCTTTCCCAATTAAGATACCAAGTGAATAGCACAGGATGAGGGCTTCTAGGAACCCCTTTTAAAAACAATAAAAACAAGTGGACACTAAACGGTGTCAAGACCCAGTTCCCCACATATATGAGGTTGCAACTGAAGCTCCCGACGATTATAGAAATTAGGCACAGGACAACCCATAACTGTTTCACGACAAGAGCTCAATCGAAGATCAGCAGACATGTCGCTAAAAAGCGGTGACCACAAGTTACTAGATTTTTTCGCGAGATTTTCCACTCTTAGACGAGTGAATTTTGGATCATAAAAATATTGCAAGAGACCAAAAACGCACTTCCTCGTGGTGGTCTTCCCTTTGGGTGTTGTGTGCTATCGACAGGTTTGTTTCTCAAATGTGTGGAATGAACGAGTTCCATGTACCAAGTGCGAACAACCGTCCGTTTCTATCATTCTGTCCAGCGCGTTTTGACGGCGTGCAAGATTAAGCGGAAAATGGTAACAAGACATCGCAACAAAGCTTAACCAACGACCAGTTACGTTAAAAGAGAAGGAAACCGGGTATCACTGATTACGAGGGATATACGCCTGATTTTAAATACCCTGTATGATGTGGCTGAGGGATAGCCGCTGCTCAGAGCTGTCGACTTCCAAATGGGCCGAAATCGTAAAAGGTAGAAATATCCACCTTTAACCAAGTGACAGCGATCAGTTACTCAATTGCTCAGCCCCGTGAAACCTGTTTTTCCACCCGTTTATTCAAGTGAAGACAACATTTTATGCATTGACTTAGACAGACGGAGCTCCATGAATGGCAGAATCTGAGTGCGGTGACTGGGTCCGTTAGCCAGCTGAAACATGGAATGGGTGTCAACAGATATAATACAGGTGTTCAGTTGACAACCCTTTCGGTACATAACCGTTACACCTAGAAGGAGCATGGCAGCTGATACATTGCCAGGTTGCCCAAGCAAACAGAAGTCGAAATGCAAAGGTTAGTTTCGACCCAAGGACCTTCCGATCAGTACGTTCGCGCCTTAACCACTGAGCTATTTCGATATAACACAACGTAGATCCAAACCGATAAGCAAACAAATTTATAATTATGAGGATTTATTTCAAATCTGTGAATGAACTGATGACCCCACTGACAGCACGACGATGACCAGAAAGAACTGAGTTAACTGTACTCAACAAGCATCCCACTGGCAACCTTATGGGCTGTGTTCTTATCCACCAACAACTCCACCAGCTTTAAAGCAAACTGCATTGCCGTGCCTGGACCCCGACTGGTCACTAACTTGCCATCGACGACAACACTGTCCTCGCAGTAATTGAAGTCCGGTACAGAGTCCTTGCACGACGGATAGCATGTCAGTTTTTTCCCCAGGGCAATTTTGTGCGACTGCAATCCCATAGGAGCTGCGCAGATAGCTGCCACGTATTTCCCAGCGTCGTAATGCGCGCGCACCAGTTTTCCAACCAAATCTGAGGAGGCCATCGCCTTAGAGCCACCAAGGCCACCGGGCATCACAACCACGTCGTACAACTTAGACGCCACACTTTGCAGAGCTGCGTCCGCCTGTATCCCGACACCGCGACTGCATTTGACTACACCAGAGCCTTGAAGTCCTCCCAAGGTGACTTTTATGCCAGCGCGAGCAAGAACGTCCGCCACAGTTACAGTCTCGAGTTCTTCGGCTCCTTCAGACAAGATAATCAACGCAGACATATTGTAAAACGAAGCCGTGAACCAGAGCACAACTAAAAAAGAGAAAATGGTCAGCGTCAGAACGAAAAATGAAAAGATGGGATAACCTAACTTTGCAGCTAGTCTGATATTTTCAACCCCCCGGTCCTGAGGATATCCCTTATTCTGATTCAGAAGCAGGCAACGTGAGTAGCCCCTACCGTAGCTCGAATTCCGTTCACATAGTGGGTCCTGCTTAAACCCTGACAACTATCACCTGATATCAATCGCCATTCTGTTTGACCTGGAGTCTGGATAACAAGAGTCCGTTGAATGACAGCTGACAAGCATTCAATCGTTATGAGGGGATGAATTTACTGCGGTATGGCTATCTGCGTTCCTTTGAGATCTGCTGAACTAGACGACAGATTGTACGAGTGACACTCGCAGACCCCCATATCAGCTTCGGCATGCGTTTTTCACCTAGGAAGTGCAGCCATGGTTTGCAATGTGCAGTTTATGGGGGATACCTTTTCTCCACAGACACTGCCATAGTGCCTGACGGTCCATAGAATCAAAGGCAGCTCTCAGGTCAAGAAACAACTATTGTTGGTTGCTAGAAGCAGTGTCGGTGCTCCGAAATCTGTTGGAAGGTGAAGATGTGGTCGACACATCCTCTTGCAGGACCGAACCCAGCTTGGTTTTCACGGGTCTGTCTCTACCTGTGTTCCGCGGCCAGAGCGGCCGCGTACCCTTTTTGAAGATAGGGATAAACGTCAATATGCCCCATTCTGCGGGCACCTTCTCTTCGTTCCATATAGCATTAACAGGCTTTGTCAGGTACACCAAAAAAGGGCTTTCCGCCTTCTTTAAACAGTGCCAGATGCAACCGCCCGGTCCTGATGCCTTCTCACTTTTTAGTATGGATAATTCGTGTTTTGTTTGTTCGTCCGACGGGCGATCAAGATTTAGTTCATCCTCCGTAAGCGTTATCTCCACAGACTGTGTTGCAGAAAGCCAGTTGAACTGATTTACCAAGTGTCCGGCCCATCTTTCGATTCGACGTTTTTGCAAGTGAATTGAATGAGCGATCTGTTTCACTCATCGTTTCGCTCACCGTTGTTTTCCTAGACGTCGGAGAGACAGCACCGAACGCCGCTAACATAGCTCCTCTCACCTTTGCCACGCTTCACGTGCTCGCTACCAGTAGTATTGGTTTACTGTAGAGAGTTGTTGGGCTAATTCCAATCGATACTGTTGAGCCATGGTAGTTCTTCGAAGACAATGGATTGGTATGCTTCTCGATGACTTGCGAGGGCCTGAAGGGAAACTAACTGTCAGGCGTGCACGCACGAAGGCGTGATCAGAATCAAATGGTGTGCCCCAGAAGGAACGGCAGTCTTGAATTGTGACTCTCCATCGGTGGTTGATGGCCACGTGGTACAACTGGGTCCATGGCTGATTTCCGGTTGGTGGCCGCCAGGTTACACGGTGCGAACGTTTATTTTAAAAGTTCATACTTGCCAGAAACAGTTCATGATCAGCACACAATTGAAGGAGTCGATATCCGTTGTCTGCGCGACAAGCATCGCCTCCGAATCGACCGCCCAAATGTGATTTCAGTGAGCTCAGACGACCTACTTGAGCATTCAAGTCGCCTGCGAGGATCACAATGTCGATGCTTTTTACCTGACGGATGAGCCCGGATAGCTCTCGATAGAAAGTATCCTTCTCCGCATCAGAACTGCAGTCCGTTGGGGCATAAGCCGACACGACAAACAAGCACCGCTTTTTATGCCACGAGGCATTGAGCTTGATTGAGATGTTCACGTGCTGCTACCAGTAGTATTGGTTTACTGTAGAGAGTTGTTGGGCTAATTCCAATCGATACTGTTGAGCCATGGTAGTTCTTCGAAGACAATGGATTGGTATGCTTCTCGATGACTTGCGAGGGCCTGAAGGGAAACTAACTGTCAGGCGTGCACGCACGAAGGCGTGATCAGAATCAAATGGTGTGCCCCAGAAGGAACGGCAGTCTTGAATTGTGACTCTCCATCGGTGGTTGATGGCCACGTGGTACAACTGGGTCCATGGCTGATTTCCGGTTGGTGGCCGCCAGGTTACACGGTGCGAACGTTTATTTTAAAAGTTCATACTTGCCAGAAACAGTTCATGATCAGCACACAATTGAAGGAGTCGATATCCGTTGTCTGCGCGACAAGCATCGCCTCCGAATCGACCGCCCAAATGTGATTTCAGTGAGCTCAGACGACCTACTTGAGCATTCAAGTCGCCTGCGAGGATCACAATGTCGATGCTTTTTACCTGACGGATGAGCCCGGATAGCTCTCGATAGAAAGTATCCTTCTCCGCATCAGAACTGCAGTCCGTTGGGGCATAAGCCGACACGACAAACAAGCACCGCTTTTTATGCCACGAGGCATTGAGCTTGATTGAGATGGATAAGCAGATTTCACAAAGATGACTGTTCACTGGGATCCAATCCAGCAAAGCGCGTTGAGTTCAGGTGTTGGCCTAACTCGAGGGCACAGGGAATAAGGCATTACTGTCTCATTCCTGATGCGGCTGCACACAGCAGGTGCCTTTTGAGCAGCGCCGAACTCTTGGATTATAAAAGTATTTCGACCGTACTGAATAATGCGCCAGCGGTCACGGTCAACCTTTGATCGATCGGATTGTGCGGTATTTAGGACCGACCGTTTCCAGCCCGTCCTTCATCGGAGGAAGGCAGCATCCCCGCCTCCATTATAACGGACATGCTGGTCGCCTGGGGGAAACACCTCATGCCTACACACTCTCATTGCAGAGCACAGTACAACTTGACCCCCAGACCGCCTGGCAGCACGAATACTCGTAGTGGGTGGGCCTCACGGCTCTTGATCTTGCTCGCCTTGGCCTTCCTGGCATGGTTGCACATCGTGGTACGAGGTTCCTCCTGATACCCGCACACCAACCCGTGTCAGCTCGACTGATCCAAAACCGTTCGCCACCCGCTTGCCAACTCAGGCCTTCTACTCCATTAGCACTCGGATGTTTGAAGATTTTTACCGCCTCATCCATCAGTCTCTGCGACAGACCGTAGTTCTCACCTCAAAACATTTTCTTAATCTATTTTGTGTTCTCTGCCCAGTGCATGTTCTGCCATCGTCTTTCAGTAACGCTCGACGCACATCTGCTTTCCTCGGCCGCATGTTTATTTTCCTGCTGTGCTCTCTGTCAGTCCTATATAGACCTTAGTGAAGTCGTTATACTTGATTTTGTACACAGTCCCAGGTTCTGTTCGCTGAGAGGCAATCCTTCAATTACATCAGTACAGAGCGCAGTGTTTTCCTTCTGAAAGGTTATCCTCTTGTTAGCCGTGTTTAGAATCCTCCGATGTCCCTAGTTTTTAATGGAACAGTAGCACTCCAAATCCCTTTACCTGTTGAGTTTCGCTACCGGTGAAAGGAAGAAGGCCTTCGCTGTGAAGTTATTTATTAGAAAATGCCAACTGAACATTTACAGACTATTGGACATCTTCTTTACAAAAACCGAATATCTATCCTCTCTTTGAACACGTCTTTTCGAACTTTTCTGGATAATCATTGACTGTTGCTCAAATCCAAGCAAATGCTACAAATTGACCGTACAAATTCGGTAATAGGCCTCATTTTTCAAGACGCAAAGCGAACTTATAAGCATGCCTCCCACATCAGTAGTATCACCTTTACACACACCCCTTTAAAGGTCCTTCGCACGCCACTGCTTTTCATTTCCCTCAGTCAGGTCGGCTTCGACAGCGGTTCTACTCGGCCGCTCTTCGGATGTATCAGGCCACTTAAGAAGCTGCGTCCCATTTATTCTTTTCGATCCCCGACCATCTTGAACTGTATAGACGTTCCCCCGGCCCTTGCCATCGACTGCCTACCTTCCTCACCCCAGTCCACTCCCTTCAGGATCCTGTAATATGCACGCTATGAAAACACGAAGGGACAGTGATTCTCTGAAGGCAGGTGTTCACGACAATTTCTGTGGATGGAAAACAGAAATAAAGAGAGCCTTCAGCTGTAGCACCCTTTCGGTGCCTAGCTGCCATGTCACCCGAAGGAATCACGAGGGCTGGGATACTGCCAGGTTGCCCAAGCCTAGACAGGGGAAGCCGAGTGGCGGAGGTCGGATTCGAACCACGGACCTTCCGGTCAGTAAATTCGCGCTCTAACCACTTGGGCCATCTCGCCCCCACAGAAATAAAGCTCATGAGCCAAGACCCAGTAAGCAAGGTTGTACATCACCAATACTTACATATGATTCAATGAAAATGACAGACACCGTATACTACAATCCTAATGATTCTTCCGCTTGACCTTCGCACCTATGGGGAATGTTCGTGTTTAGTCCTTTCCTGAACGGCAGTCAAGTTTTCTCGAGCTCTCCTTCTTTCTTCCTCTAGCTCCTCCTGAGGCAGGCTTGTTGCCGGCCACAACCCAATTTCCTGATCAACCGGAAGGCGCGGATGTCGACCGTACATCAGCATAAAAGGGGACTTGCCTGTGGTTGTTTTTAAGGAAGCACGATAAGCTAGCAACACCATTCGCGAGTTCCCTTCCCAGTCACCTCCTTTCGCCGCCAGCTACTCCTTGATTGTTCAGTTATTACGTCCGGTTAGGACGTTTGTTTGCGAGTAGTATGGTGCCACCGTTAGCCGTCTGATACCCAGCTTCTGCAAGCAATTCCTAAACTCTTCGCTCTCGAAGCAAGGCCCCTGGTCGGTTAGGATCATTTCTGGCACCCCATGGTTGACCACGATGCGATGCATTAACACTCCACTGATAGTCGTCTCCCGTTGATTAGGCAAGGCTGCCGCCTCAATCCACCGCGACAGGTTTTCTGTCATTATCACGATGTGTTGATTCTCGCTGGTTGTCACCGGGAAGCGGTCCATGACGTCAACGGACCACAACTCACCGATTTCTGAGATAGGAATAGGTTTCATATAATGGGTTGCCCCTGTCGTGTCCCCTTTCATCAGTTGGCACCACTTACAGGACACCACATAACCCATCACCTCACTTCTCATCCTGGGCTAGTGGGCTCTCTGCCGAAGTAAGTCGTATGTCTTGGTGCACCCTGTATGTGCCATCTCATGGCATTCGACGATAAGCTTCACGGGCAGCACAACATCCGAATCGGTAGCGTTCCAGGAAATTATGCCAGCTTCATTCAGCCTCAGCCGATCAAAGTGACTCTGGAACGTTTCCCACTCATTGTCTCCCTCTCCATTCTCAATGCTCCAACGAGGCGGCTGCAACCTTCCGTAACACAGTATCCTGTCGTTGGAGTTGCGCCAACCTTCCGGGATCCAGTTCGACGACGAGGCCATCGGCGCCAATCATGATCCTGAGGGAATCACCTTCAGCCTCTGGTCTTGGCAGCCAATCAGCCAAGTGGTTCTCCTTCCCTGGCACATGCTGGATTGTGAAGTGACCAGAGCGTGAGCTTTCCGCGAGGATCTCTGGTGGCCCTGATCCACTCCAGGGGTCTGTGATCGGTTTCGACCTGAAATCTTTGTCCAAGCAGATATGGCGTTCACTTATCCAGAATCGAGACGATCGCGCCGATACCGCGATCACTAGCTTCAGTTGCAACAGTGAACATCTCTCCGACCCTGGGCAGCTTGAGGGTCAGTTGCTGATCCAACATTAGCGCTTTGACACGCTCAAAAGCCTCATGTGCTTCTCCGGTCCATTCAGATGTCCGACTTTGCCCGAGTAAGTCGCACAGTGGCGCAACAACAGTGTTGAATCCTTAGCCAACCGGCTGTAGTATGCTGCTCGTCCAAGAAACTACCGTAGAGACCGCTTCGAATTAGAAACAGCACAATCCTCGACCTTTGCTAATTTTTCTGGCAGTGGGCTAGCTTCTCCGTGACGCACTTTATGCCCCAGCAGCGTCATCGAAACCGTGTCTTAGCTTCATTTATCCGCAGGCCCGCCTCCCGGGTTCGCTTCAATACAGCCTTCAAGTGAACTGCGTGCTCTGGATCCGAATCAGTGTACACAACGATGTCGTCTCCGTACATGGAAACATTCTGAAGTCCTTCGTTGAACAAAGTGTCAAGCGCCGGAATGTGAATGGTGCCCCAGACAAACCAAACGGCATTCGTCTAAATTGATATTGGGTGTCCCTAACCGTGAACGCCGTTTTCTCCCGGTCCTCCGCCTTGATGGGTAATTGCCAGTATCCGGAACGCAAGTCAAACACATTGAAATATCGGGAATGCTGGAGTGAGCCGAAAAGCTCCGCAACCGATGGCACAGCTACAAGCCGATTTACGGTCATTTCATTCAAGCGCCGGAAATCTACACAAAACCTGTATTTTCCGTTCGCCTTCCTTAGAAGCACAACTGGGGAGTTATATGCCCTATTGGCTCCTTCGATTATGCCATTCTTCAACATCTCTTCAATCTGTTTATGGACCTCCTCGCGTAGATGGAGCGGCAGCGGACGGGGCCATATGTTCGAAAGCGTTCAGACGACAGGGGAATTTCGTGTTCATTTCACGTTAGAAGCCAAACGGATCATCATCGCCCGTGAGCAGTTCGGAATATTCCTCGACCACGGACCGTACTGACGGTACGTTACGAGACGGAAGCTTTCGGACACGCAGCTCACTCACGGCAGCGCTTGGAATCCTTCAAGCTTGACTGCGCCATACCTTGTTACCAGCATTCCCTGCTTTAGGTCAATCACAGAAGCTGTGCCTTGAGAAAATCTACCCCCAATATTGTCTGTTCTATGCCCGGGCTGATCAGGAACGCGTGCTGAACGGACTTGCCGCCTAGGCGTATCGAGTGGATTGACAATCCGTCAATTTTCAGTCGATACCCACCTACCACTCTCACGACTTATGTTCATGGTCTGCGCTTTCAGCTTGGTTCCCTCTCCTCCTCAGCGATACTCCTGCTCCTGCATCAATTAAGCACAACTCCCTTTTCCCGTCTATCTTGATACATTTTCTTCAGGAACATGGGGCTTCTTCCCACTAAGTCCAACCTCTCCTCTTTCCTTTCCACCCTTTACTCAGGCTTCCTTCCACTATGGCAAAGCAACCCAAGAAGCCGGTTTTCACGGGCGAGTGCACCCAGAGGTCGGTAAGCAATCTTCCCTCCAATTCGACGATCGGTTCTGTATTTGTTTGCACTGACGGCCAGCTTATCCACAATCAACATGGCTAACTCAGTATACGTCGGAGTCTCAGGTGTAATTTTATCGGCTTCATGTGGTAACGAGTGACCACTGCATCACCAGCAGGATTGACCGCTTTTAACAGCCCAGTAAACACGTCACCGCGTCACAACCGGTGGTGCCACCGGTGGCAAGAGTTGGCAAATAGGGGTGGCATGTTACGCTTGCCACCGATGTCTCTACCGGTGGCTAAAAGCGGCCAAAGGTGGCAACCCAAAAATTTCGTGATATATTTAATCGGTGGTGCATTCAAACAAATCGGTTTCAAAAATTACTTCGTAAATAGAGCTCCAGTATCCAGATTATCCTGTTACATTTGTTTTCAGAAGGCTTTTATGCAGCAAATGCTATGTTTGGCTTGTATTCACCAACAAAATCAGTGGCAAAGCTATCCACCTTTGGCCACCGTTAGCCAC
This sequence comes from Opisthorchis viverrini, assembly GCF_000715545.1. NCBI lineage: Eukaryota > Metazoa > Platyhelminthes > Trematoda > Opisthorchiida > Opisthorchiidae > Opisthorchis > Opisthorchis viverrini. The sequence continues at coordinate 4,358 of NW_008752136.1, read as the reverse complement.
CGGTGGCACTGTGTTTACTGGGAGGTGGTTATTTGCACCAACACAACCGTCAGACAAACGTGTTTTCCGGTTATTGCTCGCAGTACTGCGAGGGCTAGTTTTGCGCGAGTTGGCTGACCATTGAGAGTGGGATCCGGGCGGTGGTCCCTGTCACTGAGATCGACTACTGTGGCTGATGCAGTATACCCAAGCCACCTGGAACTCTTGCAGTGAGTGTAGATTTTGTCGATGTGCACTTCTCGTCCTAAAAGGATGATATTTCAACAAGTGGGTTGCTTTTTGCTCCTTAGGTTTGCTTCAGACGAAACGCCACTGTCGTTGGCAGTCACTAAATCTGCCCCAGTTCACCGGACCAATGTACATTTAAGGGCACGAGAATCCACAACTACTATCGAATACCTCAAAAGTTCAGTCAGTTTCTTATCGCCGAAGGTGGGCCTGTTTCGCGCTTCAGCGTTAAGACCGGCCCCACCGTTTTCCGGCCTCTTCCGATCAAAATAAGATATGCGGTTTGTCTCGTAAAGGCCATTAGTATATCAAGCTTTCTGTGAACTGTATGTGGGAACGTTTTACAAGTAATGCAAAAGTCGATTCGCCTTCTGCTCCCTGTAACCATTCTGCGAAAAACAGTTGAATTGGTCTTCATGTCATAGTGATGGCCTGGACTCGTTGTTATTGCTGTCGAATGTTGTCCGTTGAATGCAGTTGCTGCATATAGCGTTGAAAAAAATGGTCCATCTGGACATTCCTCAAGACCGTATCAAAATCACAAAGGGATAAAGAGGCACGATCTTGCGTTTCATGTTTCACATTCAACAGACAGCCGTTCCACACATCTGTTGGGGTTCATCGATCATCCTAGTAGCGTAGACTTATAAACTGGCTGTACACATGAATATGTGAAGATTGTCACCCATTGAAAGAGGTGCAAACTGAAGAAAATTTATTAAGTCCCTCAGGCCAAGTCTTTGTCCAGAGATTTAACCAAATGTCATGTTGCAACTTCATATATATTTAAAATTTTGTCCAGAGATTAACCAAATGTCATGTTGCAACTTCATATATATTTAAAATTGCCTCCAATCTTGAATGACTGCCTTCCCGGTTAATAATTCAAATGGACCGCCCTTTTTTGGACAGGTGGAATTGAACCCTATTTCAGTTTTACAAGATATCTATATTCTCCGTTTTCCTTACCACGCAAATCGTTTTTACCGCTCTGGTTATACTATTTTTGTACCAAATCCTTGGGCAGCTATATATTGTTTTAATTCATGAGTTTGAGACGTGGTTTCGTTCACGCGTTGACTGTTGATTCCACTGATTCACGGATTGATACACAGGATCGAGGCTTTTGCCCAAGTTTCCCTGGTCGCTTTTGTTCTTGTCGGTCAGTGGCTGTCGTTCACCTGAAAGGCACAGGTGAAAAAAGGGTGTAGCACTGCTCTTTATGTTCTCAGCGCGGGACAGTATGCTCGCCAGCGCGAGGATTCGCATAAATAAATGTCTAATAGTGCTTTAAATTGGGTTCGAGGAGGAGCGTGT